>NC_056727.1:1229877015-1229887015 GCF_019279795.1 Protopterus annectens | reverse complement strand
TCCACCACCTCAAAACAAAACACATGCAACACATACTTCAATAAATCAGTGTGTCGACCAATCGCAGCCCTTAAGGCCAAACACCTTGCCTGATACACTAGTAATAGGCGACTCCATAGTCAGACACACTGATGTCCCACTGACCAGGCTGAACAAGGAGAAGGTGACTGAGCTGTTCATCGAGCTAGGATCCGCCACATAACACACGCACTCAGGTCACTCCAAAGCAAGTACAAATATGACTCCGTCATTGTCCATGCTGGTGTGAATGACCTGAGACGTACCTCCCTGGACTACATGAAAAGAGACATAGAGGAGCTCTCCGATTATGTAGCCCAGGCTGGTATGACCCTGACCCTGAGCAGCATCTTGCCCTCACCAAGAATGATACCACAATACAAAGACAAGATGATCAGCTTTAACAATTGGCTCAAGTACTGGTGTCATTCTAAGGGATCCAATGTCTGTCTGCCTGGGATGATATGTTGGACAAGCCACGCTGCTTCGCAAGGGATGGCTTACACCTGTCACCACTGGGCTTCCGGATATTGGCTAAGGCTCTTGCCACCCCATAATGCCTTTTTAGGCAAGGCTCAAAAGACAAACCCACCTCCTTAGAAAACAAAATGGAAAAAACTAAGGGTAATGCTGCTCAACGCCAGAAGTCTAAATCTCAAGATGCAGGCACTTGATGCACTCCTCAGCATGGAGAACATCGACGTCTGTGCAGTAACTGAAACCTGGTTCAAGGCTCCTGAAAGCACCCCAGCGCTACCAGGCTATACCGTGATCATGCTTTTCGCCCCAAAACCCGGATCTAACCACAAAGGAGGGGAGTGTCCATATTCATAAAGGACACCCACACCTCCAGGTTAGTAGCAACACATGAAGCATCAGAGACCATACAGGTGCAACTAACCATAGGCAAAACTGCTATACAACTGGTAGCATGTTACAGACCACCCTCCCAATCTCAAGAACCCCACTCAGCCTTCCTGAAGACATTGGAGGATATGAATCTATCACAAAATACCATCATACTGGGAGACTTCAACTACCCAAACATAGATTGGGTACATTATTCTAGCCCTAATACCCTAGCCCAAAGGTTCCTGGAATTCATAAATTCAAATGCACTGGAACAACTAGTCACCTCTCCCACTAGGGGAGATAATGTACATGTATTTGTGTTATAATATACTAGACCTGATCATCACAAACATGGGGACAAAATGCTCCACACCAGAAGTATACCCCCTCACTAGTGAGATCTGACCAGAGACTAATCACCCTGGATATACATATCCCACCTCCACCTCCAGCACAAAAGACCACAGTGAAAAACTTCTCAAAAGCAGACTTCACTCTTCTTAAGACTGAGATGGTATCCTTTAAGCCCACTGTGCCAGTGGATACCACATCCCACAATGCCGAATCCTTCACAAATGCTTTCTATGGACATCTCCAAGAATGCATGGATCATGCAATCCCAAACAAATCCAAGTCCCTCTCCACCAAATGTAAGCGTCCTGTCTGGTGGACCTCGGCCATAAAACAAATTGTATAACAAAAGAAGGAAGCTACTGCACGTCAGAGCGAAATCACATGAAGGGAAGACATCTCTGATCAACATTAGCAGAAAACTACGTTCTCATAAAACATCCAAGGCAAACTTTGAGAGAAAAATCACTAAGGACACTAAAGATAACCACAAAGCCTTCTTCAGCTATGTTAGAAACCTGGGCGGAAACCCTCGGATATGCTCAGAGTTGGTTCACAACAACAAAAAATACACTGAACCCACAGATATTGCTAGCATTCTGGCTGACAGGTTCAGTGCAAATTTCTCCCCTCCTTCACCCCCAAAAGAAAGAAATACTTATCCCAGCTGAATGTAATCTCCCTGTCATCTCAGATGTCCAAGTGAGAACCGCCCTAAACAAAGCAAAAAACACAGCATCAATGGGACCTGACTGTATCCCGGGGTGCGTGTTACGTGAACTCCAAGAGGAGCTAAACCCACACATAAAAATGCTATTTAACCTTAGCCTTACTTCGGGATATGTACCTGAACACTGGCGTACAGAAACAGTGGTCCCACTCCACAAGGGGGGTGCCTCTACAGACCCTGGAAACTACCACCCATAAGCTTAACTAGCCTGGTCTGCAAAGCTATGGAAAGAATCATTATGGAACTCATAAACAGAGACATAGGGGATCTACAGACACTTGACCCCACCCAGTTCGGCTTTGTAAAGGGCAGATCCTGCCTTTTAAACCTGGTTGACTAACAGTCACTAGAGCCATTGATGAGGGCAAAGCAGTCCATACAGCATACCTGGACTTAGCTAAGGCCTTCGACACAATACCCCACTCAGGCATTATAGATAAGCTAAACAGCTTAAAAGTAAACCCTTATGTCACTAGATGGGTTGCAAACTGGCTAAAGGACAGAACCCATAAAGTTAAAATCGCTGGAGCAATGTCAGACTCAAAGCCAGTCACAAGTGGTGTCCCACAGGGATCTGTCCTGGGACCCCTCTTGTTCGGCATTTATTTCTCAGATGTTAAAGCAAACATGGGAGGGCTGTGGCTGACAAAGTTCGCAGATGACTGCAAACTAGGCGCCATAGTCGATACACCAGCAGACACACACCAGCAGACACACACATCCTACAAAAAGGCCTCACTGAAATGGACAACTGGTGCCGTAGTCACGGCCTTAAACTAAATGCCAAAAAATGTATAGTCATCCCTTTGGAAAAACAAAGTACCCACAAATTATCACATAGACAGCAACCCACTGAGTACGGAAAAAGTAATCAGAGACCTAGGGACCCAAGTAGACAGCGACCTCTCATTTGACACCCACGTTGCCAAAGTGGTTAGAAAAACATTCTACCTTGCACACCTCATCATGAAGGGATTCACATCCAGATCCAAGGATGTCATTGTACCCCTATATTCCTCCCTCATCAGACCCATGATTGAGTACAATGCCCCATTTGGTGTGTACCTCACCCGGCATTTGCAACAGCTGGAGAGACCACAAAAGTACCTCACCAAAAAGATCAAGGGTCTCCAACATATGTCTTATTCTGCCAGACTAAAGAAACTTCAGCTCTATTCGGTAGCATACCGCCTGCTCAGAGGTGATCTCTGCCTGAGGTACAAGGCCATGTCCAATCAGGATCTGATGGACATGCTCCACCTCAAAAAATCCAAATCCATCAGGACCACGAGAGCTAAAGACTTAAACCTCGGCACAAGTATGAATAGGACATGCTGGAGGGATAGATTCATAACCCAGAGGCTTCCCATGCTTTGGAACAGGATCCCAGTTCAGATAGGCTTAGCCTCACTGACACTCTTCAAGAGAAATCTTGATGAGTGGATGGGAGATCGTAAGTTTACCCCAGGGGTCACATCTGTGTCACTGCTAGACAGGGGCACAGTAAATTAATTCTATTATATAAGGGGACCTTCATTGTGTCACTACTAGACAGAGGCACAGTATTCTAGATTTATTCTGTACATTTTTGTACCATTTCATGGGGTGGCAAAAGCCACATCACTATGGCTAGGCTTACAAATGCCCCAGGGCAGATAGCCTAGTACTATACTATGAAACTATGAAATAGCCAAGTTATGGTTCATTGGAATGGCTGCAGGAGGGAGGCTCCATTCGACCATGATTTTGTGAGAGGGAAGGGCGGCAAACTCAGACAGCCCTGGCTGAACTATACCTCCTAACTGTCCAGATTTTCACAGAATGAATAGATTTTTGCTTCTTATTTTTGGTTTGTTCTTCATAAAATGTGTTTTCTGGCAAATCAGTTAGGAATTAAGTCACTAAATAATGACAGATATTGAGTTTCATACTTCATAAACTTCAGAAAAATGCATGCCAAAGGTAAGACCTGTTATTCTATCAACTGTCTCAGTTTATACAAGAGCAATTCTTAGTACTGTTTATATGTTCCCCCAATATATTTGGTCATGTCCAGGTTTATTGCATTAACACGCTAAGAGGTACATGCAAATAAATTGCTTTATAGAATTAGGCATAGCCAAACCTTTCAACTGTCCCTGATTTTGACTCAAAATGTTGCTCTTCCCCTAATAATCCCTCTGCAAAATAGCAATTTTGGAAGAAAATGTGGAGGGTTTACAATTAAGAAATAACTGTAATAATCAGAGTTATAGATTACTTTTATTACAGAAATGCATGTAGATCTTTTTATTTTGTCAGTTTCTCAAGTTAGCAGTACTAATATTAAAAAGTATCCCTTCTTTGACAGGTTCCCAGCTGTATTGTGTGGCTATTTTATATTTTTGCATCACATTTTTTGTCCATTTTTCATAAAATTGTGTTTTTTGGAAAATTAGTGGCAAATCATTAAAGACTGAAGTTAGAAAATGACAGGCATTTGAGTTTCAGATTTCATACCCTTTAGAAAATACATACTAATGCAAGACCTATTATTCTATTATCTTTCTACGTTTATAACAGCAATATTTAAAAATTGTCCTTATTTTTGGGCCTTTGTCCCACTTCTATGTATGGCTTTGTCCAGATTTCTTGCTGTGAGGTTGAGAGTTATGACAAATGTGTCAGGGCCATCACAGTCAGCCAGAGACGTTTCAAATTGTGACTTACTTGTTGCACCCCACTCCCCCATGTAGTGACTCTGGATGTGTCTAGGCAAGGCAAGGAGCAGTTAGTATCCCCCCCATCCAAGGTAGACACAAGTACTACAGTGGCTTTTCATCTGTCCTTTTTTGCAGAATGGTCTGGTTTCTCTCATATTTTTGTACTGTTGATTTATGCTTATTACTCAGAATGTGCCTGTTGCTCTGTGTTTAAGTAACAATGCTTTAATAATCATCAGGTAAGCTTGTCTGAGATCATAAGATGCAAGTAAGCTTTAATAAGCATACTGTTAAAGAATTGGCAACATTGAAAGTCTTTCTGTTGTTGCCATGCAGAGAATGTTTACATAACTAGATCATGTGTAAGCCTTGGGTATTGAAATGCATATGACAGTATTTGTAATAAAGGACAGGATTACATTATTTTAAGAAGCTCATTACACTTGTTGGAGAATTCCAGTCATCTCTGCAGGCTTTACCCGTAAACTAAACAGAATGCCAGTCTATCATGTGTGGTCCATAACCTGTACAGTAATCCTTTAAGCAATGTATCTTGTTTGCTTTTCATTTTTTACTTTGATCATGTTTTCCCCATGAAGCAAGTAGATAGTTGTCGGGCAGCAGGTCTCTTTTGGATAAGAAACATTTTTGCAAGTGGGGGTATCATATAGATTGCTACTTTCAGCATGTTACTTGGTACTTTAATAAAGCTGAATATAAATTATAATTAAAACTGCAGTGCAAGGAGAAGTGGTCTGAGTTGAGTGCTGCTTCTTTTTCTTATACTTGATTTTGACTGGCATTCCAGTATTTAAAAAGTATTTTTTTTCATGCCTCACAACCATTTTGTTTCCATCTAGATATTAAGTAAGCTGTCATGCAGCCAATGCATTGAAATTTTTTTTCCTACACTTCATTTTGTCTTGATTGGACCCTCATAATAACGGTTTGGCACCCAGGGCAGTGTATTTAATTAAAGTTAGTTTTTGTGGTTTTGAGCATATCTCCTCCCCTTTCTAGTTGGCTGCACCTCTTCCCATTGACCCCACCCATTCAGCTGTCTCCTGCAGCCCCACTTTGATTTGAAGTCACCAGCCGCCACTGTATATATGTGTGTGTGTGTGTGTGTGTGTGTGTGTGTATATATATATATATATATATATATGAGTGTGTGTGTATATATATATATATATATATATATATATATATATATATATATATATATATATTATACACACATATATATATATATATATATATATATATATATATATATATATATATATATATATATATATATATGTTCATAGGTTCATACTAGGCTATCTGCCCTAGGGCATTTATAAGCCTAGCCAGAGTGTGTTTGGCTTTCGCCACCCATTTTAAATTAATTTTGCTATGCCCTTTTTCGAGGTTAGTATACTGTGCCTCTGTCTAATAGTGACACAGAAGTGATACCAGGGGTAAACCTATGATCTCCCATCCACTCATCAAGATTCCTCTTTAAGAGAGTCAATGAGGGACTCTGCTTAACCTGGACTGGGATTTTATTCCAGAGTGAAGGGAGCCTCTGGGTTATGAATCTGTCCCTCCAGCATGTCCTATTTATTTCAGTGCTGAGGTTCAAGTCTCTTGAGAGCGTAGCTCGATGGGATTTGGATTTTCTGAGGTGCAGCATGTCCATTAATTCCGGGTTGGACATGGCTTTATACGTCAGGCACAGATCGCCTCTGAGCAGGCGGTATGCCATTGGGTAGAGCTGGAGTTTCTTTAACCGGGCAGCATATGGCATCTGTTTGAGCCCTTTGATCCTCTTGGTGAGGTACTTTTGGGGTCTTTCCAGTTGCTGCAGGTGTCTTATAAGGTACATCCCAAAAGGGTCATTGTACTCCATTATGGGCCTGATGAGGGATGAGTAAAGAGGCACGATGACCTCCCCTGATCTAGATGTGAATCCCTTCATGATTAGGTGGGCTATATAAAATGTTTTTTCTAACAACTTTGGCCACGTGGTTGTCGAATGAGAGATTGCTATCAACTTGGGTCCCTAGGTCCCTAATTACTTCTTCCATACTTCATGGATTACCACCTATGTGGTAATTTGTGGGCACTTTGTTTTTGCCAAAGGGGATGACTACACACTTTTTGGCGTTTAGCTTGAGGCCATGGCTCTGGCACCAGTTGTCTGTTTCTATGAAGCCCTTTTGGAGGATACTTGTGTCTGCTGGAGAGTCGATTATGGCGCCCAGTTTGCAGTCATCTGTGAACTTGGTCAGCCACAGTCCTTCCGTCTTGGCCTGTATCTCCGAGAAATATATACCGAACAAGAGAGGTCCCAGGACTGAGACTTGTGGGATGCCACTTGTAACTGGTTTGGAGTCTGACATGGCTCCAGCAATTCTAACCATATGGGTTCTGTCCTTGAGCCAGTGTGCAACCCATCTAGTGACATAGGGGTTTATATTTAAGTTGGTGAGCTTATCTATAATGCCCGAGTGGGATATTGTATCGAACGCTTTTGCGAGGTCCAGGTAGGCTGTGTGGACCACCTTCCCCTCGCCAATGGCCTTGGTGACTGTTTCAAAGAAATCGACCAGGTTTAAGAGGCAGGATCTGCCCTTAACAAAGCCGAACTGGGTAGTATCCAGTGTCTGTAGGTCCCCAATATCTTTATTTATGAGGTCCATGATGATCCTTATCATAGCTTTGCAGACCAAGCTAGTCAGGCTTCTGGGGCGATAGTTTCCAGGATCCGTTGAGGCACCACCCTTGTGGAGAGGGACCACTGTTGCTGTACGCCACTCTTTGGGTACATATCCTGTAGTAAGGCTGAGATTGAACAGTAGTTTTATGTTTGGGTTTAGCTCTTCTTGGAGTTCATGTAGGACGCAGCCTGGGACACCGTCTGGTCCCATTGATGCTGTGTTTTTTGCTTTGGAGAGGGCGGCTCTTACCTGAGCATCTGAGATGTCAGGGGGGCAGCACTCTGCTGGGATAGATATTTGCCCTTTTGGTGGGGAGGGTGGAGAAGTTTGCGCTGAACCTGTCAGCTAGGATGTTGGCAATGTCTGTGGGTTCAGTGTATTTTTGTCATTTTGGACTAATTCTGAGCATATCTGGGAATTCCCACCCAGGTTCCTAACATAACTAAAGAAAGCCTTGTGATTATCCTTAGTGTCCTGTGCAATTTTTCTCTCTAAGCTGGCCTTAGACGATTTTATGAGTGCCCGTAGTTTTTTGCTAATACTGATCCGAGATGCCTTCCCTTTTTGGGATTTTGCTCTATCATGTAGTAGCTTCCTCCTTCTATTGTATAGTTTGTTTATGGCTGGGGTCCACCAGACAGGACGTCTGGCTTTGGAGGATTGGGTCTTGGCTTTATTTGGGATTGCATGATCCATGCATTCCTGAAGGTGTTCATAGAATGCGTTTATAAAGGATTCTGTGGTCTGAGCAGTATTTTCCACAGGCCCGGGGTCTTTGAAGGGTTCCACCTCGGTTTTGAGGAGTGTGAAATTTGCTTTAGAGAAGTTTTTCACTGTGGTTTTCTGGGCAGGGGGTGGGGTCGGGATGTGAATATCCATTGAGATTAGTTTATGGTCTGATCTTACCAGTGAGGGATACACTTCTGGTCTGGAGCAGAGTCCCCATGTTGGTGATGATCAGGTCCAGTATGTTTTCCCCTCTTGTGGGAGTGGTAACAAATTGTTCCATAGCATTTGAGTTTATAAATTCTAGGAACCCTTGGGCTAGGGTATTGGAGCTAGAGTAATGCTCCCAGTCTATGTTTGGGTAGTTGAAGTCGCCCAATATAATGGTGTTTGGAGAGACCTTCATATTTTCCAGTGTTCTCAGGAAGGCCGAGTAGGGTTCCTGGGTTTGGGAGGGTGGTCTGTAGCAGGCTATAAACTGGAAGGCAGTTTTACCCACTGTTAGTTGTACATGGATAGTCTGTGATGCTTCGTGCTGTGCCACCAACCTGGAGGTGTGGGTATCTTTGACAAATATTGATACTCCCCCTCCTTTTGTGGTTCGGTCCAAGTTTTGGGGCCAGAAAGCATGGTATGAGGTATAACCTGGTAGTGCTGGGGTGCTCTCGGGAGCCTAGAACCAGGTTTCTGTTACTGCACAGATATCGATGTTTTCCATGCTAAGGAGAGTTTCGAGTGCATGCATCTTGAGGTTTAGACTTCTGGCGTTGAGTAGCATTACTCTTAATTTCTTATCCCTTGTGATATCTATGGAGGTGGGTTTGTCTTTTGAGCCTTGCCTAAAAAAGGCACCATGGGGGTGGCAAGAGCCTTTGCCAATATCCGAAAGCCCAGGGATGACAGGTGCAAGCCGTCCCTAGCAAAGCATTGTGGCTTGTCAAGCATGTCATCCCATGCTGACAGGCATTGGATCCCCTTTGAATGACACCAATTCTTAAGCCAGTTGTTGAAATTGATCATCTTGTCCTCATATTGTGGCATCATTCTTGGTGAGGGTAAGATGCTACTCAAGGTCAGGGTCATACCGGCCTGGGCTACATGCTCAGAGAGCTCCTCTGTCTCTTTTCATGTAGTCCAGGGAGGTACGTCTCAGGTCATTCACACCAGCATGGACAATGACTGAGTCATATTTGTACTTGCCTTGGAGTCACCTGAGTGCTTGTATTATGTGGCGGATCCTAGCGCCCGACAGGCAGCTCACCGTGACCTTCTCCTTGTTCAGCCTGGTGAGCGGGACATCGGTGTGCCTGACGATAGAGTCACCTATTACAAGTGTATCAGGTGTGTTGTTTAGCCTTAAGGATTGTGACTGTTCGGCACACTGGCTTTGTGAGCTATGTGTTGCACGTGTTTTGTTTTGGGGTAGCGGTTGCTTGGATGTCTGCTTTGGAGGTCTTTGCTGCTTAGGCAGATTTTTATTTAGAGCCTCCGAGTATGTTTTTGTGTGTTTATGTGTTTGGTTTGCTGTCGTGGTAGGTCTATGCGAGACTGGAATTGTAGTGAGTGTGGTTTCCTTATCCTCCTGACTGGTTACGCCAGTACTGAGTTGAGAGAGCTTAGCCTCCAGTTTGGCTATATGGTTGCATCTCTCACATGTGTTGGAATTTGTTGGGAGGATGAGAGGGTTGTCTGTGTACATGAGGCAGTTGTACCATTGCCTCAAGATTCCCAGATTCACCAGCTGGACCGCAGAGGAGATTGACAACTGACGTTTAGACATGCTAGAATAGTATTGGGATTTCCTTTATAATTGAAAAAAAAGGGCCAATGGGGGGAACAAGGTACTCAAGGGGAGTTTGTGAGGGTGTAGTGCTTTTAATTTTTTAGTGCTGACTTATATAATTGCTTTAGTGAGC
>NC_056727.1:1229709515-1229872015 GCF_019279795.1 Protopterus annectens | reverse complement strand
TTCCTTTGCGGAGCCCTTTAAGTCTTCATTTATTAACACCCCTTTTGACTGCTCATCCCTTTTTGGACCGAAAGTAAAGGAAGCACTTACCAGGAGTGAGAAAGACGGAAAGACCCTGTCTGCCATCTGAGTACGTATTTCTATCCCGATTAAACCTTACCCCAAAGTTGGGGATGGAAAGATGTGGTTCCGTAAATCTCAAGGATCTTTCCAGAACGCTCATGGTGAACCACACTCTAGAGGCAGAGGAGGGCGAAATAATGGAAGACTCTGTCCATGTGGCAGAGGGGGTCCACAGAATTTCAGTGACAGAGATAATTTCTTTGGGAAGCCCTATCAGCACTCCTGAGAGGTGGCCCGTCCATCCATCTCTAAAGGCAGTTGGGGGATGCCTTTCTTTTGCAACCAGATGCCTGGCTAAAAATTATAGACAGCTGGGTATAAAGTATCATATCCAGAGGATACTCAATTCCCTTTGCCACAACACCCCCTCTTGTGAAAAAAAATCTCAAGATGTTCTATCCAGTTGCAGGGAATAAGCAGCCATACAGGTCCAAAGGTTGCTGGAAAAAAGTGTCATCCAACCAGTCCCAGCAGTCCCAGCAGACCAGAGAGGATCTGGAACTTACTCAAGGTTCTTTTTGGTTCCAAAGAAAATGGGAGACTGGAGAGCTATTCTAGACCTCAGCAGACTAAACAAGTCGGTAAAAAAATGCAAAGTTCTGGATGGTCATGTTACAGTCAATACTCCCCTTTCTGTAGAAAAACAATTGGATGTGCTCAATAGATCTCCAGGTTGCGTACTACCACATCAAATGGACAGGCCATCCAGGGATCATCTATGCTTCCAGCTGGGAGCCGGTCATTATCAATTTCGCACTCAGCTCTTTGGTCTCACTACAGCCGCCAGAGTGTTCAACAAATTCATGGCAGTAGTCGTGGCTCACTTGAGACATTTGGAATTCCAGGTGTTGCCATACCTAGACAACAGGCTCCTCACTGCCACCACCAGGCATCAACTCATACACGCAAGGGACACAACTTTAAATCTCTGCAACCAATTGGGGATTACCATAAACTCAGAAAAATCTGCCATGTCACCATCACAACAGGCCATTTTTATAGGAGCAGAACTAAATACAGTCACAATGACTTTAAGCCTTCCTCCAGAAAGTTTGTCCTTTACAAAAACAAATCCTAGACCTGTTTCCAAAGACAAAAGTCTCAGTCTCAGTCGTACTAATATTGCTAAGAATGATGGCGGCAGCGATCATTGCCATTCCTCTGGGTCAGATGCACATGTGAATACTTCAGTGGCTCTTGTTCTCTCAATGGTCCTTTCAGGAACTTCTAATGTCACACCAAATCATAACAACAAATACGTGCAAGAAGGACCTTCAGTGGTGGCTGACAATCCCAACAAGTAACTCTATGCCATCCATTTGTTCTACCCACTCCTATAGCCATGGTGACCATGGACACACTTCCTTGATAGGGTGGGGGGGGCATTATCAGGGAAGAACAGCCCAAGGCACATGGAAGAAGCACGAGGCTCATATGCTTATCAGTGTCCTGGAGATGAGAGTGGTACTCCTAGCGTTGCAGTCCTTTCAAGACTCTCTCCCTCTGGGAACAATTGCAGTTCAGACGGACAATATGTCAGTGGTCTGGTACATAAACAAGGAGGAACCAAATCTTATTCCCTGTGTCAGGAGGTTCTGAGAGTATGGCAGTGGGCAACTTCCACCCAGTGCTTTCTGATAGCAATGCACATCCTGGGGAAATCCAGTGTGATAGCAGACAAGCTAAGCAGGGCAATTCTTTTGCCTCACGAGTGGTCCCTAAAGAAACAAGTAGCGGAAAGGATTTTTCACAGATGGGGCCAGCCTTGCTGCAAATCTCTTTGCAACCCCAACAGACATGAAATGCAGCAGCTACTTCACCCTAATCCCCCTGCCGGGGGATGCCCCAAGGGATGCACTGGTGCACAATTGTCCCCTGGGTCTCCTTTATGCCTTTTCTCCTTTCCCTCTAATACCAAGGTAGATTATTGATTGTTTGAGTTTTGTGCTGCAATATGATTTTATACAGCATTAGTACTTATGTATTAAGGTTTTTTAAAATCTTTATTAGTGTTCCACTTCTAAAAAAATGCATTTCAACAGACACATTAAAAAATACAAAAAATACAGTTTATATTATAGTTTTTATATATATATATATACTTTTTCAGACTTAATACATATACATTTTTATGCACAGTTTCAGAGGATTTAGTACATGTTTTCAGCCAAGAATTGTTTTTTAAATGTGTACTTTTTTATTTGTAGTTAATTGACTTGAAATTAGTAGCTAATTAACTAATCATGTGATGGGGAAGGACTTATTTAATGTCGTTGTTAGCAATTGTTAATTCATTTTAACTTGAGAAAGCTCGGTATTCAGCCGAGCGAAAGCGCTTGTTCTTTTTGATTTTATTAAAGTCTACTTTACTGGCATCTTCCAGCTTTTTGGATGATGTTGGTTTGGTCTCAGCTTGAAGCTTGTTGTTTTTGGCATAATCTCAATAGCCCCTTACTGGCCTCGTCAAATTTGATTTCCCTTTTTCAGCCTCATTTATTGGAAGAACCTTGGATCCTGGACCCGTTTCCAGATCTTCTGATCCTTTCATCCTTTTCTTCACTCCCTCAAACTGAGAGCTTGGCTGCTCCAATTTCAAACATAGCCAGGATTCACAACCTCTCAGCTGAGGCTCAACATATTTTAGCATCCTCTCATAAATCTACCAGAAAGTTATATCTTAGCAAATGGAAGAGATTTTTCTATATGGGCATCTCAGAATGATATTGATCTGTACCTAGCATCAGTGTCATCCATTCTGGAGTTTCTGACTAAACTTTTCAATGAAGGGGCCGCTGCAGCTACCATTAGAGTTCACTTAGCAGCAATCTCAAACTTTCATCTTGGTGTCCAAGGTTCTAATGTCATGTCACAGACTCTCTCTCTCAAGCCTTTCTCAAGGGTAATATTTACTTGAGACCACCCATCAAAACTTCAGCCATGCCATCAAATTAAATTTTGTCCTTTCCCGAATTATATTACCTCCTTTCGAACCAGCCTCGTCATGTGATTTGAAATATCTCTCATGGAAGACCATATTTTTAATAGCTATCACTTTTGCTCGGAGGATTTCTGAATTACAGGTCTTGATCATCAAACCTCCTTATTTGATTTTCCATAATGACAGTCTCGCTCAGAACTAATTCATTTATATCCATAGTTTGTTCAGAGACAACATCTCACCCAATCTATTGAATTGCCCGTTTTCTTCCCTAAATACACAAATAAGATGGAACACATGCTGCACAAACTTGATGTTCATAGGCAACCCCAATTTTATTTAGACAGGTCCAAACAGTCCAGAAAAACGGAACGGCTCTTTATCTCCTTTTTGGAATCAAAGTTGCTCCAGTGACAAGTCACCTTGTCAAGATGGTTATCAGATTGTATTTCTTTCACTTACAGTTCAGTGAATGCTCCATTACAAAAAAATAAATGTCCACTCTACTAGAACTTTATCTGCCTCATCAGCCTTCTCTGCTAAGTTACCATTAGATACTATTTGTGCAGCAACTACTTGGCCATGGCCTCATATCTTCATCACTCATTACAAAGTAGACAAGTCTTCCAGGGACAGGGCTTCCTTTGGTTCCACTGTTCTGAAGAACATTCTCCCATGAGCCACCCGAGAAAGATGGTGCTTGAGACGCTACCCATCAGTAAGAATGAACGATGAGATAGAACAACTTCACATAAAGAAGTTATGTACTCACCATAACGTTCCATGTGAGTTGTTCATCTCGCCTTAATTCTTGTGTCCCATCCTCCAACCCCCATCCAGTCTACTTGAGGTCTGAGACTTTATTTATTTATGGTGTATCGTCTCTTATCCAGTTCTTAGGGTGGCATATTAATAGTCATAGGTAGCCAGTTGGCAGCAAACAAGATCTGAGGGAAATCAAGGTGCATCATTGGATAAGGGAGTTGGCCTCGAGCTGGTTGAAGACCTTGAGCTTTTGCAGTTGGCCGAGTCGGAGCAGAGGATTGGCCCCGAACCCATCAGTAAGAATGAAGGCGAGATGAACAACTCACATGGAACGTTATGAGTACATAACTTGTGAAGATCAGAAGGGTTAACGTGACAAAAAATACCATTTCCAAATTGTTGTCTAAGGCTATTCCTTATTGTTACTCACCATGGCAGATCTCTTCCAGGCAGGGTCAAGGCCCACTTTTTTTTTTTTTTTTTTGAAAAGCTTGAATTCCAAATGTATTCTAGACTCTCCTACTTGGGTCATCTGTACATACTTTTACAAAGCACTATAAGCTGGATTCCTTCTCTAGATCTAGATCATGCTTTGCTAGGACCATTCTCTAAGAAGTCCTGGACCCTTCTCCTTCCACCTCCCAAACATAGTTAGCTGTGCTAATCTACCCATGTAACTAAGGCTACTGCAGCTGTGATCAGTGTGAGGAACATAATACAGTTGTGTAAGTTGAAATTACTGTAAAGGTAGATGTTAAAATGATCACTGCTGCAGTAGCCACTCCCTCCCGCCATCCCCTTGTTTTTTTGGTGTGTTTTTTTTGACAGGATGTGGACATTTATTTTTCTTGTTCTAGCATTGTCCTGCTCAGCCTCTCTCTTGTCTGCTGACAGGAAAGCTCTGAAGGGCTTTATGCCAAAATGTTTTTTGTCCGATTGAGCTGCTTGACAATTTGGGTGCATGGAAGGCCCCCTGAAGCTTTGGAAGCTGGCTAGCTGTGTATATCCTTTGCAGAATAGGTAAGCTACTGCAGCAGTGATCAGTCAAAGATCAACTGTTATGGTAAGTTCAACTTATACAACTGTACTTTTAGCTTCACCTCCTTCACCCCCTACGATGAGTAACAAAGATCTTCATAAAGCACTTACACAACCAGTCATTATATCACTATGTATTAGCCCTACTTTCTATAATTTCCTAGCCAACAAACCACCACCACAACCCAACCCACCAGTAATCGCTCACCGCTGTCAATATCACTCCTGTGTGATTACGAAGACGTAGAAACCTTTTTCTCTCTACCTAAGAGCATCAAAGACCTCATTTAGACTATCCTTCTTGGTCTTTATTTGCCTTCTTAAGAGTAACTTTGAACTTAACCCAGGCCCAACAACTCCCTTTCTTCAACATCCGACCTACTCCCATCCTACACTGGCTTGTGCCCTCCTCAATGCACATGGCATCAGAAATGAGCTAGACCAAGTAAGCGCTTTTATTTCCCAACACAACTCAAACATTCTGGCACTCACAGAATCCTAGATCAGAAAGACTCCAACTTCCAGCTCTTTCTAACCTCCTACAAATATAAATAAAAATATGCCAGTGATGCCAAACCCAGCAGATTATCAGTTGAAGGCTCTCTAATGTTGTACAAAAATAACCTAAACCCAAAAGTAATTCCCAGGGAATGTCGGACTCCATTCCTAACTGGATCCTCCTAAAATTTCCAACTCACAAAGTTAAACCACTGTTTCTACAATATATCTGCCACCCCTATTTTCTTAAGTAAATTCAAGTTGCTCATCACTAACACCCTTAACTGTCCCAAAAATAATAACAGTCATTCTAGGCGACATAAGTCTTAATTAACTTGGCCTTATTTTATCTGACATGGGTACTTTCGTAGCAGACCCTGGTCTCCTTCACCTCGTAAAATTACGAAAAAGACCTAGCCTCATGTCCTGCAAACACTCCATACACTACTTGATTATTGAGTAACAGCTTAATTCTAGCTCTCCCAGTGTGAAAAGAAAAACTCAAAAGAGAAGGCCAATAGACTTTTGTGTTTATGGGCAAATGTCAGTAACCAGCTAGTAAGTGTACTGCCTGGATGCCAAGAAAGCAATGCATAGGAGCTGGAAAAAATCAGCTAGAAAACGTGAGGAAGAAATGCTGACTGGAAAGTTCTGCAGCTGTTCAGCAAAAAGCAATGCAACCTCCAGACATGACTTCCAGTAACCTACAGGAAGATATAACTGCACACATACCTGGTTATAGTAAATGAAGCACTGATGGAGTATATCAACACACACAACAAAAGGCTGTAAAAAATGGAGGAAGCTTTAAACAGATATTCAGATGAGATGATAAAGCTGTAAAAATCAGAGGTTGAAATGAAGAAAAGGCTGGCTGAATATGAGACTGCTCAGGAAGGGATGTTTCAAAAGATAATAGAATTAGACGATAGAGAGAAAACCTGAGATTTTCAGCTCTACCAGAGAACTGGAAGGAACAGACTGGATTAATTTTATGAAAGCACAAATAAACAACTGGACTGGTATTCCACAGCAGTTGTTAGTTGAAAGGGCACATCACGTGTATGCTCCAAACCTGGCCATGAGAAAGCAAACTAGACCTTTAATAGGAAAGATGCAATCCTACCAGCAGAAGGAGTTGATTCTGACAGAAAAGGAAAATGATTGCTCACTGTGCACCAGGCAGAAGAGGAGTACATTTATTCCACTGTTCAGGGAATGTCAAGACGCTGCTGTACCCAGTTGTCTTCAAGGTATACTTCCTGGAGGGATAATATAACTGAGGAGAAAATACAAATGTTTGTCCAACAAAAAGTGAGCTGTGAACCAGAAGGATATCCTGCTTTTCATTCTTCTGGTAATAAATACCACAGAGGGACTACACCTGTGAAAACTTTTCCAATGTTTGAAAGGAAAATGTTGGAGAGAAGGGAGCATTAGAGTTGACTAGAAGAATCGAGAGTGCATTGGAAATTAAGCAGACACAGGATTTGGAAGATGGCTGTGAACAGTAATAAAACCAGTAACTTAATGTGGTATTACAGTGCAGTATTTATATTTGTGAAATATTACAGAAGAAGAAAATGTGGGATTATTGGACTTTTTCAGAATTTGTTGGACTTGTGGAAGACTCAAACATATACCCTACTTTGTCATTAATGTTCGGAAAAATGCTTTGGCGAGGGGAACAGACGGGGGAGAAAGTTAACTGTACATAAAGAAATTATTTTTTTTCTTAATAGCACTGTTTTTATGGTGTATGGTTTTCCTTGCATGTTATAAAGTAAAGTTTTCTCAGTTATTTTTAAGTGTAATGGGGATTGTAAATGGGTGCTGTGGTTCTTTTTGCCTTCTCTCTTTCTACTTGTTCAGTTTTAAGAAATGTAGGCACTGCAGTGTAAAAAAAGCCTGCTCAAAAGAGCTTGACAATAGAAAAATGTAATGTTTTTTTCTCATTATTGCATAGGAGATTGACTGGATTAAGGACCTTAGATTGATTTAGTAACAAATTTTAAGAGAAAACAAATAAATGAAAAAAAGATATTGAATATTATGAGGCTTTTTTCTAGCAAATGAATGTATGCTTAGTAGGAATTATGTATCTAGTCCTCATGTCTCCATGGAAACAGTCTGATAGAGAAACTGTCTGGTTCTCATGTCTCCATGGAGACAATCTGATAGAGAAATCGGTTGCAATCTGGTGGAGAGTGATTTGGCTTGGGGGTGTAGAGAAACGGACTAGGAAATAATGATGTTCTTCGTGTTTCACTGTTGCAGTCATCACACTTGGGTTATCTGCCTGCAGGTAGCCCTCAGTCGGCCCGAATACCAGAGTCTTTGGATTTCTGCGTCGGATGCTGTCACCTCTTCCATGATGTCAGGTCATCAGGGGTATAAAACATGCAGCCGACACCATTATATCAGTCTTTCTTGCCGTGTAGGAAGCTGAAGCAGAAGCTGTTCGCAAGTGCCGGTTGGCTGCTACTTGAAATTTTCATTTTTTGAGTTTCAAACCTGAAGTCTTCTAAAGCTAAGTACCCTGTTGGGGATCCTTTTTTCTTGCTCTAACCGATGTCAGAAAAAGTTAGCAATTGTCTTGCCTGTGGAAAGCAAATACCTCAGAGATTTTCATTCTTACTCCGTCACCGGTTTAGGCCCAGACCATGATGACTCTCGCTGTCGGTTTTGTGCCTTAACGCCGGAACTATTTGTCTTCTGGCTATCTTTGTTGCTAAATTCTTTTGCTCTCATTCTCCGTATTCCGAAATAGCTTTGAGCCATTCCGACTACCGATCTTCTGAAAAAATGTAAAGACAGAGACTGCATAGGTCCAAAACTGCCGAGTCGTCAGTCCACCGGTACTCAGTGAGGCGCCTTTGCAACCCCTGATGCCCACTTCTACAGATTCGCAGGCCTCTGCTGAGACCCATTCGGAATCTGGTATGCCGTGAGATGCTTCTTCGACTATGGAACCTGCGGTTGTCTCAACCTTGGATGGGTCCAGAGCCACTGTGCAGGCACCGGCTTCTGTGGGTGTATTCCGACTTACCGATGTTTGTCTTAAACAGACACCTTCGTTTTTAGCTAAAACGACCGAGTTTTTCAGGCCCAGAGTTCGCACTGCACCTAGAAAACAGACGACCAAAGCGCATGCTCAAGCTCCCATGCTACAAAAACAAATGCTTGGAATGGCTGAAGACCTTATTACTCTAGGGGAAGCCAGCCTTCCCCTTTTAATAGACAAAGAATTGAGTTTCCTTCTGATTCAACAGACCAGGAGTCCGATGACTCTGACCGTCCTGATTACCAGGACATGCCCTTATCAACCTATGAGGATTCAGATGCAGAGGAATCCATTCTGTCTGCCGCCCCTCCAGAGGATTTTTCCTTTGGTGAAACCTTGCATACTTTGAGAGCATTTCCACTGGAAATGCCAGGACTATCCTCAGTCCCAAAGAGACTCAGAATTTTTAAAGTTGCCTCAACACAGGCCTCTAGCTATACCCCCTGTTCTGGATATTTCTTTCTACTTTCTATATACATTTTTTGTCAAAAAGTTAGGTACATATTCTTGTGGAAAATGTAATCAATGTAGCTTTATGGTTAATAAGGAGAAAATTTATATAGAAAGTAGAAAGAAATGGATTGGTAGTAAAGGGATGTATAATTGTGAGACAAAGGGTTTAGTATACCTTGCCACCTGTGAAAAGTGTGGATCTTTCTATATAGGTAAAACAGAGAGGACTTTAAAAAGTAGAGTGTATGAACATACCTATGATATAATAAAGGAAAAAGAAACAAATGCATTATATAAACATTCAAAGGTATGTAAAGAAAGCAAATTTCTTTTTTTTGGTAATTGAACATATAAAGGATGGGATTAGAGGAGGTCCATGGGAAGATACTATTGGGTATAGAGAGTTGTGGTGGCAAGTGACACTAGAAGCAAGTAAACATCAAGGTCTAAATGAACATGTGTCTATTCTACCCCTTTTAAAATTAAAGGCAGCTAAACTATGAATGTTAGTTTAGTTGTAATATAATTTTGTACCAATAGATGGAGCTATTGTGTTATAAAATGTATTTTCCTTTATAATGAATAATTATATTATAAATATAAGATTTTAGAAATATAATTAAGTATTTATGTATGTATCTATTTATTATTCAATAGTATTTTTAATTATTTATAAGAACATGAAGATGTATAAATTATTTTATTTATTTTCATAGAAAGAAGAACTTATGAATATTTATGAGCCCAGAATGTGAATTGATTTGTGCATTCAAACTTAATTGAAGCTTTTTTATTGGATTATTAGTTTTATTAGAGGTATATAAATAGGTGTGTTAAATTAGTACTAGCATCTGATGAAGTCCAGTGAGGAGACGAAAACGCGATTTATTGGTGAAGAGCGTTAATGTGGAAGTGTTTTGTGCGTGTTTGGTGACATTAAAAGTTCATTTTAACTGTTTGGAGATCTTCTTTCCTGTGGCTGCACTCCTTTTGGTATTATTGTTTTTTGTGGAGAGCTGCCGCTTTTCGTTTTTATATAATGTTTTAATAAAGCACTGTTTTCATTTTTGGTGGCAATGTCATATGGGTGTTCATGTATACGTGTCTTTAAGGCATGCTCAGTCTTGACAATATAAAATGCTAAACATTCATTGCAGTAAGCAAAATGTACCACTCTTGAAGTGGCACAATCACCATTCTGCTATTCATAGTATTACTTAGTGTTAAGGTCTGATTCCTAGTGACGTAAGTACTCTGTTTAAAACACCCACACCTCGTAGTTCCTTTAATTGCCTTTGGAACTTATTTGTTTTCCAGTAATCTTTTGAAATTAGGTGCTGTTTTTCTAATAAAAGTGGCTTCATTCCCTACCAACTGATGCATTTCAGAGTTAGTCTTAAAAATGCACCAGTTTTTTTAATGGTGTGTCTGATCTCCCTGGAGAACTTGTTGTGTTCTACTACCAAGGCCCTTTCATATTTGTGTTCCATATTTTGGTAGATGCAGTGAGTCCAGTGCCTAGAAATGGTTAATATCTGTTCCCTCACTCATTGTACACTTCTAAAAACAAGGTATCTAGAGTATGACCAGGCTACCCCCTTGCTGAAAACATTTCCCTCAATTTTGCTAACTCGAGCTACACATCATCCCTCAGGGAGGTCATACATGCCTCTTTGATGGCGTGTCCATTCACTAAGCTCTGTTTTTGCCTAATAGAATGACTGCTGGTGAAGTGTAGATAGGAATTGCAAAAGTTTTCTTTCCTAAAAATGTTGGGCTTAAAACTTTTAGATGCGTGGGAAATGAGGGTGTCCAAATAACTTGTCTTTTCTCTGCTCCAGGAGTATGTAAATTACAAAAAACTCCATAGTATTCAAATATTCTACAAATTATGGATTTAGTTTTCATCACCTTCCCATAAAATAAATATGTCCAAAAAACATACATATAAGTGTAGGTTTTTTGGCAAAGGAACTTAAATACAAACTGATCTTCCCAACCTGGTAATAGCAAATTTGCAAATCGGGGCACATGATGGTCCCATTGCCATTCCTCTTGTTTGCTGAAAAACTTCCCCCTCAAAATAAATGTAGTTATGGTTTAAGACAAGAGCTATTAAGTCCACGACCAAATTGATTCTCATTGGAGAGGGTAGACCATTTTGTTAAATTCAAGTGGAAATATTCTAGACCTTCATTCTTGGGAATGACAGTGAACAGGTCTTTGACATCATTTGTTAGAAATACAAAATTTTCCTTCCACATATGTTCTCTTAGATGCCCTGAGAAGTCCCAGCAGTCTCTGATTAAATGTGGTACTGCATCATATACATGTTTAACCCATCTGTTGATCAGAACACCTAAAGGGTATGTTTTGGATCTGGTTGCAGCGACAGTAAGTCTAAAAGGAGGTTAGAATACCCGTTTATGAATGGGGTTAGGGTTGGATAAAAAATGATAGGTGTGAATGTCTATTTGCTGGTTTAATACATAGTCTTCTAGATGTAAATCAATCCTTCGATACGCTGTATGTATTTGAATTTTGGAAATGGGACAAGTATCTACATAATGCAAAAGTTCCAACGTGGTGTTGTAGTCATCCTGTGCATTATAAATAACCATTCTGCAGGGTAAAAAAGGTAGATTTGTGTTTTTTTTTGTTTTGATCTCTTTTTCAGAAAGTCAATTATATGTTGTCAACTGTATGAATGAGTTTCCGAAAACTCCATTATCTGCCATAGACCTGGATATGGATAGTAAGATGCAAGCAGTTAAAATGTTTAGTCCCTTTAGTGTTATAACATCAGTCAGGCATATTTTCATCAACCAGTGGAGAAGTTGTGGATAGCACTTAATAAAGAGCTAAAGGAATTTATCTGGGAGAGGAAGACAGCAAGAGTCAAGTAGGACAGGCTGATTCTTCGAGTAGAACAGTGCGGATTGGGATTATCCAAACTGAAGGGCTATTTCAGAGCTACATATTTAAGGCTCCTATATATAGCACAAGCAGAAACGTATAATTCAGAGTGGAAAGGGATGATGATGAAACAGGGTGGGGGCGGTAGCTCAAGAAACAAGGAGAGACTGGGATTTTGGATGCACATTTAAGGAGAATAAAAATAATCATGCAGAATATTGTATCCATAAAGTAATAAAATATCCAAAGAGCTTAGCCAACACTGGAATGGAAAAAGGAAATTATGCCAATAGGGAAGACTGCAATTAGGGATATACACAGGCAAGAGGGGACTGGAATTTATTGAAGAAAACTGGCAATGGAATCAAGGTATTGAGAGCAAATAACTAGAGAGGGAAAGATCATAGAATGGGAAGAAGCCAATAATTTATTTGGACTGCAGGTTAGAGATTGCCTTCCCTATCAAGGACTGATAGAGTATAAGCAAAGGGAAAGAAATAGAGGTTCATAAATGAAAGACCAGCACTGGTAGAGTTTTTAGTATAATCTAGAACAGAAGTTGCCATTAAGAAAGGAATAATTAGTAGAGCATATAAATTATTGCATGATAACTATAAGAATTTATTTATTTATTTATTTATTTATTTAAATTTGTTGACCGGGAGTGTCCGACTGGACGTAGGTCCATTTTCAGCGGAGGCCCGGGGAGAAAAGCTCCACAGTAAAATAAACAGACAGTAGTTACATTGGATTACATAGCGATTAACAATTTAACATAGCAATTACTTACAACATATTTACAGATGAAGAACGTAGTACATCAGTAGACAACTAGAATTTTTATCTGTGAAGTACATAACAGACATTAACAAATGTTACAATGAGAAGTTCCTGCTGTATAATAAGTACTAGGCTTATGAGCATCTGAGCTTGCTATAATCAAGGCAGTTAGTCGAGTGGAGAGAAAGGTAGTGGTTGGATGGGGTGGATGATATTAGAGTGGGAGTTGCAAGGGCATAGCCAGCATGTTTTTAGGTGCGCTCTTAGTAAAGTTTTGAAGTGGCTGCATGATGGTACGGAGGTAATTGTGGGTGGGAGTGAGTTCCATAATTTGGCTATGGTGCAAGAGAATAGTGCTTTACCAGCAGAGTTATTGGCTTTAGTGATCTGCAAGTGATTTTTGTTGCTGAATCTTAGTGGTCTGGTGGTGCGATAGGGTTGGAGTAGATTCTGGAGGTATGGGACATTTAGTGGATGGTTTACTAGTTTGTGGGCGAGTGAAGAGTTGATACCACTGAAGGAGGTGAGGGAGTTCAAGCCAGCCCAGTTCAGCAAGTAAGAGACAGTGGTGACTACGGTAGGATGCCCCTGTGGTGAATTTGGCGATTTTGTTGTAGCAGGTCTCTAGCTTGTTTAGATCACATTGCCTTAGGTTGGTATATACTGGAGAGGCATAAAGTAGGGTGGAGATAAGGTGGGAATTTGCTGTTGAAATCTTTGCTGCTTTGGTGAGAAATTGCTGATTTCTGTATAACGCCCCTAGTTTTTTGTGGACTTTTTTTATGGTCATGGATATGTGAATGTCAAATTTTAGTTTATTGTCTATTTCCACTCCTAGCAATTTGGTGTGTTCAGTTGGGTATATAGTGGTATTGTCTTTTGCTGTGATGTTAAAGTGAGAGTTGTTTTGAGTATGTTTGGTGGGTTGGAAGATGAGTAGTTTAGTTTTGTTTGGGTTGAGTATTAATTGGGCATCGGATAACCATGTTTCAACAGAGGAAAAGGCTTCCTGTGTGACTTTTTGCAGTTTGGGTAGGGACTGGGCTGAGCAGATGATGGTCGAGTCATCTGCGTATTGTATGAGTGTGCCATGTTTGGTGGCAGAGGCTAGATTATTGGTGTAAACAGAGAAGAGTAGGGGTCCAAGGATGGATCCTTGGGGAACCCCTATGGAGACAGGTAGTTGGGGAGATATGTCATTCTGCCATACAACGGATTGTTGGCGGTCAGACAGGTAACTCTGAAACCAGTTGGTGACTGACTGTGAGAAGGATAGGTTATTGAGGACAGAGATAAGTTGTTTGTGTGGGACCATGTCAAATGCTTTAGATGGGTCTAGGAAAGTAGCAGAGGAGAGATGGCCGTTGTTTTTATGCTGAAGGATAGTGTTAGTACAGGAGAGTAACGCAGTGGTGGTGCTATGGTTTGGACGGAAACCATGCCGAGTACTGGAAAGGAGGTTGTTAGTAAGTAGGTAGTCTGAGACCTGAGAGTGTATGCATCTCTCTAGTATTTTAGAGAGTGGAGAGAGAATAGCTATGGGGCGGTAATTGGTTAGTTCTGTGGAGGGTCCGCCTTTTTGGAGGGGAATTATATGTGATACTTTCCACAGTGTGGGAACGTAACTTTCTGACAGAGATCGGTTAATCAAGATGGATACTGGGTAGGCCAGAGCATCAGCTGCGATTTGTAGGTATTCACTTGGGAGGTTGTCTGCTGCTAATTTGGTGGGTTTAAGTTTAGTTAAGAGTTTTTTATGTTGGAGGTAGGTACAGGAGAAAGAGAAGGCAGTGGGGAGATTGCTAGTTGAAGGTGTGGGTTGGAGGGGAGGGGGGTTGTGTTTAGCTAGTGATAGTATGGTTTGGGTGAAGTGCGTGTTGAATGAGGTAGCAATATTTTCTGAGGAGTGAGGGATGTTAGGAGGAGGGGTACTGACTTTACCTGGGTGGAGGATGGAGTTTATGGAGGACCAGAATTGTTTGGGGCTGTGTTGTGAGGAGTCTAGGGCAGACTGGTAGTATTGGAATTTGTCCTATTTTATTAGCTTTTTGACTCTATTGCATAGTTCTAGGAATTTCTGTCTAGCTGAGGGGGTTTTGGTTTTGCGCCAGTGCTCCCAGGCTTTTATCCCTGTTTTTCATTTCTGACTTAGTGGTTTTCTGTAGCCATGGGGAGGGTTGTGCTTTGGTTCTGGAAAATCTTATGGGGGCATGGTAATTAAGGATGTTCAGGAAGGTAGTATTAAAAAATTCAACTGCGTCATCTAGACTGAGGTACTTTAGAGGATGCCAGTTACATTCTTTGAGGGATGAGACGAATGTGAGTGGGTTAAAGTTTAGTTTTTTATGTATTTGACGGTAGATGACAGGTTTAGCGTGGTATAGGTATTTTTTGAGTAGGAATGTTGGGGAGTGATCACTGAGGCTATCTGATAAGCAGCCTGTTCTATATGACTGGGGGCTCTTACTGACTAGTATCCAATCCCGGGTAGTGTGCTTGCTGGAGTTTTTATTTATCCTGGTTGGTGACTGGACTAGTTGGTGAAGCCATGAAGGTGTACATGATGGGTTGGATTGTTGCCAGAACAGGATTGCCAGTCAATATTGAAATCACCTAAGATGATAGTTTCTTGGGGGAGATGGTGGGTAGACCAGTTGAGGAGGTTTTCTAGTGGAGGGATGTTTTGGCCAGGTGGGAAGTAGCATCCAGTTATGTTGATGGTTTTGTTTTGGTTAATTTTGAGGTTGGTATATATTTCTTCATTGCCTATTTGTGGAGCTGATGATTTTAAGATCTGGATTATAGCTACACCACCTCCTTTTTTGTTTAGCCGGTCTACTCTTAGTATGCTGTAACCTGTAGGGAGTATTTGCTCACTGGTAATGTGAGGTTTTAGCCAGGTTTCTGTCAGGATGACTATATCTGGGGAGTACAAGTCTATGGTGGCATGGAGTTCATGGACTTTGTTGGATATACTTCTAATATTTAGGCTTGGTAGAAGGAAGTCACTCTGGTTTCTATTGGCTGTAATATGGGAGAAGTTGTGGTTTCTAGTCTGATTATGAGGATTGGGGTTGGAGATGGTATGGCCATGGTTGGGGTGGATGTCTCCACTTGGGGCTAGTTTTGATATGCATGAGATTATTAGTTTTCTCAGTTTTTGAATGTGTTTGTTTATAAGGGAAACTTTATGATTGTGCTCTGTGGGTAATGGGTGTGGTGGGAGGGTTACTATGTTGAGTTGTAGGGATGCTTTATGTTTGAGTAATATAGTTGGTAGAATATGTGGGGGGTGCATAGGGATGGTTCTTGAGCTGGTGGGAGGGGAGCTGAGTGTGGATGAGACATGAGTGGTGGTGTGAGTAGTAGTACAGTGGTAGTGGTTGAGTGGGGGAATGATGGAGCTTTGGTAGGATGTAAGATATGCAAGGAGAGTGCATGCAGTGAGCATAGGAAAGGTAAGCTTGTACATGTTAGTTGAGGAGGTGTGATGGTAAAGGGAAGATGGAGGAGGTAGTGTTGGGTTAGCGCTGTGGTTGGCTATTGGAAAGATGGGAGGGGTTTGAGTGCAATAAAGGTGGGACCACTGGGGGCGGGAGGGAATAAAGGGCAGGGTGGGGAGCGAAGCGTGTAGAGACCCTGTTAGTTGCTCGTATGAGGGGACTGGAAACAATCTCAAAGCAATCACAATTGACCAAGGACTGCTCTGAAACTGTAAATCATTTCTTAATTTCTCAGGTGGAAAAACAGGATAACCTTGTATCAGTAGGCTACTGTGGTCATAGTTTAAATTAACAAACACACAGTATTGATCAGTTATGGATACTATTTGCTAACAGAAGGGAATAAGAGAAAGTGGAAGGTGTGTGTGTGTGTGTGTGTGTGTGTGTGTGTGTGTGTGTGTGTGTGTGTGTGTGAGTGTGTGTGTGTGTGCGTGTGTGTGTAAGTGTGTGCTGGGAGGGCTGCTTACAAGCCAAAGCAGAGTGCTCTCCAGGGGAAAATGAATATTGGCTCAAACAGGTAGACACATACTCAAAGTTAACTGTAGCTGTTTGCAGACAGTTCAGACCCGGACTGCGCTTTTCCTACAAGAATGTTAAAGGTGGTACTGCAGTTGAATACTTGAGTTGTGTTAGGTCTAGAAAAGAAGAGTACAGAGAGGAGTAAGCACTTTTGAGATGGTAAATATATATTATAAAGATTATAAAAAACGCACCGAGCAAATAGCTACCGCATGCAGGACAATGTCCTGAACCAACTACTTAGTATATGCAGATACTGAGCCAATTGGAAGAACATTAGAAAAAAAAAAAACAGTTATGCAGTCACAGATAAAAATATAGCGATCAGCAATCTGTCGTGGTTCTCTAATGTGATTCTATCCACCAGTAACAGCAGAAATATATAGAAATAAGTTAGACACTAGTATGAGCTGTCTACAATAACATTAGTGAACAAGGTGCAGCTATGCAAATAGACCATACAATACTATTATACTAAAAACAACTTGGTGCATACAAATGCTAGCATGCCATAGTAACATCCAATAATAAAGCATAAATCATATTAGATGTCTAACACAATTCAACATAAACATATACAGTTGTAAAATGTCTAATACAATGCAACATAAATAGGCATTTACAGTTGTAAAACACTTACTGGAGAGACACAGCCTTCATGGGGCCTGTAGCAGAGTGGATTGTAGTTTTAAAAATGAATCAGTCAGAGGAGGTTAGGAAAGATTGGGAAGAGAGATTAGATAAGCAATTCACAAAGAAATAATGAATGTTGTATGCATAGCTCCCAAATATGCAACAAAATCTAGATTTAGGATCTTTGCCTGGAAGTGTTTGCATTGGTATTTTTATACCCCAAGCAGACTTCAAAGAAATTTTCCTCAAGTAGACAGCAAATGGAGGTGTGATAGGGAAGAAAGAGGTAAAACATGTTTTCTGGGAGTGTAATGAGTTTGCAGATTTTAAAGATTCCTTGCAGACTGCTCTGTCAGAGGTTCTGGGTGAGCAAATTGGAGTAACTAGAGAAATGATTTTTTGAGCAATGATACAAAGTCAGAATTGCTTAGACATAGTAAAGCCTTGCTGTTTCTAATTACGATAGCTGCCAAAAAAGCAATTACTAGAAAATGGAAATCAAAGTCGAAACCAACTTTACTAGAAGTAGCGAAGATAATAACAGAGATAAACAACTGGAATTGGGATCTTTAGTAAAGGGTAGGAGCAAATTACATAGGAAAAATTAGATATGTGGGTTCAGTACATGTAGAGGAGGAATGAGGTTTAAAAGAAGGCAGGGTTTGAATGAGCTGTGTAATGGCTGATTAACAATGACTGGATATGTTAAGTCATGTATAGTATTTCCAATTCCAAACTATGCAGATGCAACTGTAATGTATAATGTTTGCAACTGAAATTGTCGCTGTGGCATATTTTTATTTATATAAATGTAACATGGCCTATATCTTATATGATAAAGATTTTTTTTAACAGAAAACGAGCACTTCATCCAAGCTAAATGCTCCTGCTTCAACACAGAGCATATCGCCTATCCACCTCCGTTCTGAGTCTTTTTTTCTCTCTCAGGATTTGTTGCAGATTGACCCACTTTAGAATCTAATGTATATATTGTACATTACACTCGGCTTGATTGCACATTGCACTGTGCTTGTTCACTGGAATGTATGTACAATTTTTTTCTGTGTACTTAGTCTGAACTATTCTGTTATTGTTTGCATTTCTTTATTTTTTGTTTTTGAAATGTTTTGGATTTTTCCCAGGTTGAGCCCAAAATTGGTCAGTGTTGATCAGTGCACTTCCCTGATAAACAAAAATAAGTAAGTAAATACCCCAGTTGTTAGTAAATGGTTTCAGTTCTTTCATGCTTTTCAGGGACTATTTTATTTATTTTACCTTTAACTTTCACTGTTTGTTGTTAGAAAATGGTAAGTTTTAGATAGGCAAACTCTAGCCATCTAAGGGGCCTAGGCAGCTATAAATTACAAAGACTGCAGAGAGGACAATCCATAAGTTATCTGGAATAAGTTTGTGTTGGTTGGTGATTTATTGTTTACTGCTATAACAAGTTATGACTGTGAGTAATAGTGAATAGAAGCTACTGTACACACTTGCATGCGATGTAAAGAAAATCCAGATTTTGTGTGACTGGCAAAACCGGTACAGTATGTCAGAGTAATGACTTTATTGTAATTTTTAATATTTAGTTGTATACTGTGTAGTTTTTCCTCATAGAAGTTGACGAAGTCTGTTTGAATTCTGTGGTAACTGATTTCAATTGTCCTTTTCTTTCAGCATTCTGTATTCATTTCTAGCTGAAAATGGATTCCTTAAATGAATATGCCATTAATGATCTGATGAAGCACATGCATCTTTTATAGTGTACTAAATGCTATGTATATTTAAAGGTTAACATCTGATGACTCTCGTAACCTGTGTCTCATGTCAAAAGTTGGATGATTTGCTTAGCATGATGAATTTGCAGGTCTAGACTTACTGGTGGTGATTGCAGTTGTGCATCTGGCACAGCTTGGAGAACTGCTACATATATTAGTAATTTAGACTGATGAGGTAAAGAATATTAGGCAAAGTGCAAATAGATCACATTTTAGAAAGGCAATGTCTTTTGCCTTTAAAGATCACTCAACCCCTATTTATATATGGTACTGCGGATGACAACTTTGGAATTCAAGGTACAAGTAATCAACAATATGAGGGTTCACAGCATATAGAAGAAGATAAGAAAGAAAGGAAAAAGTTCAAAAGAAGTAACAAAGAAGAAAAAAAATGATTGACTATAATAAAAAATAGTATCCATACCAAATAGGACACATTACTAGAATAACATTGTTCTCGCAGAAAACCTTCAGTCTGTAGAAGAAGGCATAATTTTCCCAAAAGATGAGGTAGAAAAAACAGGCGAAGAGCAGTTGAAAAGGAGAAATTAAAATTTAACTTGGAAGGATCGAAGAACATTACTGCAAGAAAAAAAAAGATGAGAAAGACCGAAGTTGACAACATGATTATATCTGTGGAAATACAAAGCCAGCAGGATGAGAACTGTATACTTGCAAATGTAATAAGCAATGAAAACCGTGAGATTAGTAAGACTAATGGTGATGAAGATCATTCCTTTGCAACAGTTGAGTGAGTAGATATTACTTAATTAGAATATGAAGATTCTTCAGCTCTGGTCAGAAATTATATACTTGTAAATTGAAATTCACTCTCTAGAGGGACCGATGCTTACATTTCCAGAGAAGTTAATGAACATCAAATAGTGTTACGAGTGCCGGGAGTTAAAATACAACCTGTGATAAAGGCATTAGAATGCCTTAATGTAAGGAAAAATGGAGCTGTTATTTATGTTGGTGTAAATTATCTCATCTGCAAGGTGGACTCTTGACTGTTAGTAGGGAACAGACATCCCTTGTAGATAGCATAGGTTGTACAGGTCTTAGGACTTTTTTCACAAATCACTTCTAAAAAGGAGAGTCAAGTCAGTGTAAATGAAAGGATTTTTTGGCTAAAGACCCACATGAAAATAATGGAAATGTGTAGAGCATCAAAGTCTAATTTTGGGCACCCATATTTAGATAGGATGGCATGCACTTGTCAAGAACAGGGATAAGAATTTTTGCAGTAGACATATTTCAGCATTTGGCAAACACAACCCAGGATTTTTGCCATGTCAAAAATTTAACATTTCACAGATGGCAACATCTGATGCATCTCTGATGGTTGTTAATGCTAGGAACATTCGAAATATATTTTTTTATTAATGGAAAATTTGCAACATTTTCACAAGTTTTGATATTTTTATCTATGAAACGTGGTTAAAGAACACTGACTGGGAACCAGTTCTATTAAGAGTATAAATGTTTTATTGCAACAGACATTCTAACCAAAACTCAGTTGGAAGTGTTATGATAGGGATTAAAGTTTGTTGCAAGACCTGTAATTACATCTGCAGTGATAATGCCAGGACTGTAAACTGTGTAACTGTGGCAGTAAAGCCAACCCTGGAACATGTAACATGTGTTGGAGTGTATAGTTCACCACTTTGAATGCTGATGACCTTGTGGAATTTATACATTTCTTGTATGAAACACAGGAGGTAAGAATAATAGTGACTGGTGACATTAAAGGAAAACAATGGGATTCTGTTATTAAATGCTTGACTTCTCTGTCCTTTTCTCCCTATTTACTGTTCCTGCTATGAATAAACAACAATACAGCATGTAAAATATTTTAAATTGACTGTTTCTCCACTAGAATAATACCTTACTGTACTCTGGTGGTTTCACTTTCAAAAAAACTTTTGTCCCATCTTGGTAAAGCTTGGTGCAGTCTCCATTTCATTGATGTCATCAACACCTATGAATACAGGTGGTTTTCTGGTCAATTCCTTCCCCAAACTGACATTTCCACAGCCTTCCTAAAAACCCACCCATGCTGTGATGTCACAGTTGCCTGGTCCTTTCCCTACCCATACAGAAAGTAAAGACTAGAACAAGGAAACAGTACATGAGTCAAGTCTCCTGCTGTGGGCTGTCAATCACATGTGGTAACTGCTCAAACTACCCTTAGCACTTTGACAGCTAGGAAAGATAGGTGTGAAGGGGGATGGGAGATGAGTCAAAGTAGTATAATTCAGGCTTCATAAAACTCTGCAGTTTAGCCATTCTAAAAAGAAGCAGCAGTAAAAAGCACTTTGGTTCTGTGGCATTTGCACTGTTTGTGTTTTAAGTAGTCACTGAATGGAATGAAATGTTACTTAAAACTGACAGACAGCAGTGTATGCGCGTAAAATCAATGCAGTGACAGGAGCTTCAGGAAGAAATATAGGCATACATGACAATTTTTTTACAGGCAAGCACTGCATGTTGGGACAGACTAATCAATCAGAATTATTTCAAGATGCCAGATCCCACGTGGTCAGACATATTAAAAAAAAACTGTAAATAGCCCCAGAGTGGTGTTGAAATGTATGAAATGCCAAACCATGATGAAATAAACATGTTTTTTTTAGTTGAGTGTGGTTCTCTAATTGATCAGAAACAGGCTGGAATAATATTGATTCAACAGTATTAGTAAGGAAATTATGTACAATTTATGTTTAGGAAACCAACTGCATCAGATTGTAAAAAATCTTACCAGGGATTTGACAATACTAAACATTGTGTTCCTAAGGAAATGACGGTTATTTCATGAAAAGTTTTACTGCCATTTATGTGCAGTGATCATGGGGTTATAAAGTGTTGCTGGATAGACTATTATTTCATGAAAAGTTTTACTGCCATTTATGTGCAGTGATCATGGGGTTATAAAGTGTCGCTGGATAATTCTTCCAAACTGAAATCTAAACCAATGCACAGAAGATTAATAACCGGTTATATGGAAGCAGGTTATATAGAAGCAAAACAGTCACTGAGTAAAACTAATTGGAGTGACGTACTTTGTAGAAAACTGCAGGAGTGTAGCAGATTTTGAAAAAGAAATTGTGTGAATGCCAAAGAAATAAAAAATGTTTAACATGATGCTCTAGACACACGATGTTGGGAGGCTATATTTTTATAAGAATAAGATACTTGATAAAGGTGAGAGACAAATATAAGAAATGGAAAACAGGTTGTTATCATTTTTGAAAACTGAAATAATGCTAGACAGATAAACTATAAACATAGTGTGAGACAAGATCAAGAAAAATAACATTTATATAAAGATATTGAGCATAATAGGAAACCATTTTATAGACTCATAAGATGTGGTAGAAGTAACATCATATAAACTGATAAACTGTGTAGATTCTAAAATTTATTCTCAGACACAGCAGATTGCAAATGCAAAGCAGTTTGGCGCCATGCATGGGGGTGATAAATTATACTAGTAACATCCAGGTAGTCTCAGATACTGAAATCAGATTATATTATATTGAAAAAGAACTAGACAAATTGGACACAAGCAAAGCACAGGATGAGGCTGAATTAGACATAATGACCTGAGAACACTTGGAGATGAACTTAAAAGTACCATTATATCTGTTATTCACTAGACCATTTAGATATGGGGAGATTCCGCAAGATTGGTGGCAACACTTGTTAAACCTGTGTTTAAGGGATAGGGGACTAGGTCAAACCCAGGAGTCATACAGACGCACAAGTTTACTCTCATGTTGTAGAAAAATAACTGAGATTTTTTTTTTTTTAATTGTCAAAGGTTGGGACTTGAAACCATATGTCAGCTTGCAAATGTTGAAAATAGCTCTATAATCTGATGTAACATCATGATCTACACCAGTATAGTAAAAGCTATAAATGAACAGTTGTTTTATTGTAATTTATACAAACTTAACTTCAGCATTTGATAGGGCAAACACTGATCAATAAATTAGACCAGGGTATTGCTGAACTCTTGATAAACTGGATAGCCACATGGCAAGTATACAGCAGTTGAACAGGTAGAATTATAGGTCGCAGTCAGGTGTACCACAGTGCTGTGTCCTAGGCCCATACTTGTTTAGGTTGTATCTTTCAGATTTGTGTTTATCTGAGGTGTTCTACAGTATGTGTGCAGATGATTTGAAAATGGATAAACTGATCACATGTTTTACAGATAGGACATGTTTGCAAAATAACACAACAAAACTGACATTTGGGCAGAGGAGATTAATATGCTGACAAATACACCAAAAACTAACCATATGATATTTAGGAGTATTAGATTGAAAGGTGAATATATAATTCAGTGAACAGTGATTGAAATTATGGATTCATTTAAGGACTTTTATATGGGCATATCCAATGCTGAGTTTTCCTAATCATATCAACAAATTGGTTAATGATAGCTATAGAATTATAGGCTGTATAAAACTTACAAAGTCTAGGGAAATCAGAAATGTTGGTCATTGTATGTTAGTTACATCATTGGAATAACAATATGGAAACCATATAAGAACACAAGCATTAGTAAATTGGAAAGAGTACAGCAGAAATATACCAAAGGCATCTGTGGATGTGAACATTTAAGTTATTATGAAATACTTGATTATCTGAACTTGTGCAATGTGTTATATAGATATTTAAGAGGATACCTTATTTAGGTTTATAGGGCATTCAGAGACTACTTCCTCTGACAATGTTTGTGGTTCTCAAAAAGTAGTAGGGAATCAGACAGCCTATGTGGAAGATTATATAGGAGCGAGAGGTGCACTAATTGGCTCTCTAAGAGAGCAGCTGATGTGTGGAATAGACTAACAAATTACATAAAACAAGCACTAGTTTAGCTATTTTGGACATTATTATGGGAATAACTGTTTTGATGTATTGGCAAGCTAGAATGGCATTATTTCCCATGCCTGAAATATTTGCACGTATATATGTATGTGTATTTTGTGGAAGGGAAGAGCCCAGCAGAGTTTAAAACGGATTTGAAGCTGGTTGGGGCAAGTTGGAACTGATCTGAGAACTTCTTATGCAATGCGCTAAGCTCTATGAACTGCATACTAACACATTTGTTTCCCTTCTTATAGGCATAAGTGCGTTTAGCTTGCTGTGAATACACATAAATACCATTTGCACCTCATTTGTATCCAGCATGCTGTTCCTTGTGTATGTCATGTCTGGATTTATAAGATTGTCTAAAGACAAAACCCATTGTATGAAGTTATCTTTAGAATTTACTTTTTCTCCTGCAAAATCCCTACCATAGGGGACATGCAACATGTCACAGAACTACCCCCCACCTGTTAGTGCTAATGAATCAATTTCAGTATATCTGAACTGCTTTGTAGCCTTGTGAAACACACCTCTGGTATCACATACAAAGAAGATGGACCATCTACCATTTATTTAGAAAGAAAAAAAAACACTGAAGTGTGAAAAAAATAACTGCAGGGCAGGCCATTTCACAATGAGCTAATCGGAGGAAGGGCACTGAGCAAACTCTGATCTGTTGTAATATATAACATTAAGTATCCTGTTTGCTTATTTGTACGAGTTATTTATAGCACTTTTATTGTCTGCTACATACTTTTCTAGCTAGTTTCACTGTGTGTAAGGTATTAACTGCATATCGTCTACATTTGTTAAGCATCTGTTTGGTTCTTTGTTCTGATTTCCTGCCAAGGAGTGTATCCTATAACTTGTTTGCAGTTAAAAGCTTTCTCTAGAGTCTCCTTGCTCCTTTATCTGTTTAAAATTTTCATTTAAAGGCTCACTGCTGCTTTTCTGCTGTGATAGACATTTCTGCAGTTTTTTTCTACCCAAGTAGTGTGGGTATTTGTAGCATTGTCCATATTTAGGCTTGTGTTTTGGGCCTAGTTGTTGTGGAGGCTGTGTCTGAGCAGATGTTCAAAGCCATCGTAGTTTAGCCAAAGCCATACTGCATTTCAGTGAGAGGGGATTGTTTATGGTCATTGGCTGATTGGGGTTACCTGGATTACGGCTTGCATTTGAGCACCTCATTGGTTCTTTCAAGCTTTTTTTAAAGGTGTTTCAGGTTTCAACTTTCAGTTACCTAAGAAGTTAACTCGTGAGTGTTTCTGCCATTTCACACTGAGCTAATCGGAGGAAGGGAACTGAGCAAACTCGGATCTGTAATATATAACATTAAGTATCCTGTTTTTTGCTTATTTTTACGAGTTATTTATAGCACTTTTATTGTCTGCTGCATACTTTTCTAGCTAGTTTCACTGTGTGTGAGGTATTAACTGGATATTGTCTACATTTATTAAGCATCTGTTTTGGTTTTTTTGTTCTGATTTCCTGCCAAGGTGTGCATCATATTGTTTACCACCCTCCCTCCCTATTTGTATCATGTTCTTATACTTGTTGGCTTTGCAGTTGCCTGCCCCTACTGTAAATTTGATCTGGGACATTCCTCCCAGTCTAGTGTCATTACCTCATTCTACCTAATCCAGGGAGAACATTTGAGAAGACCAACCCATGTACTTTCTGCTCCTCCTTTCCCCTTTCCACTTTACAAAAAAAAATAAAAAAATTCTAAGCTTGTTTCCTGCTTTTCCTGTAAGTTGTCTAGTCCAAGTACAGATTTGTTGGCCTTAATTTTGTTTCTTAGAACTAGCCAGTTTTTTTAGTTTCAGCACTCAAATCTGTTTCTTTGAGCTTAGCACTTGTTCAGAACTCATAGTAAGCACTAAATAAGCAACAAATTACTACAGCACTCAACTTTCCTCACTTGTCTTGAAGAAAACAGTTTTTAGTACTTAATAAATAAGCACCTATCCAAGCATGTCTAGGGGTCAGCTCCTGGTGTTTTCTCTTGTATACCTGATGAATATGGGCATCTTGGGGCAGCACTTGCCTCATGTACACAGACAACCCTCTCCTCCTACCACCCAACACTACAACCTGTGAGAGATGCACTTATATAGCCAAACTGGAAGCAAAGCTCTCTTCACCCAAGACTGGACTAGATAGTCAAGAGGAAAAAGTAAACACTTGCACCACACCACACTCATCACATAGTTCCTCAAAACCTGCACCACCAAAACACACACCTACATTTGCGGAGGCTCTCAATAAAATCTACCCAAGTAGCAGGGACCTCCAAAGCAGAAGCGCAAGCAACCCCCCAACACAACCCAAATGACACATAGCCCACACACACAGTGTGCCACTCAACCACAGCCCATAAGGCATAACAACGTACCCAACACTCTAGTCATAGGTGACTCTATAGTCAGGCACACTGATGTTCCACTCACCAGTCTAAACAAGGAGAAAGTTACTGTCAGTTGCCTGTCAGGTGCCACGATCCGCCACGTAATGCACGCACTCTGGTCACTCCACAACAAGTACAAATATGACTCTCTCTCATTTTCCATGTTGGTGTGATTGGCCTGAGATGTACCTCCCTGGACTACATGAAAAGAGACATGGAGGAGCTGTCCGATCTTGTAGCCCAGGCAGGTATGAACCTATCCCTTAGTAGCATCCTGCCATCACCCAGAATGACACCACAGTACAAGGACAAAATGATTGACTTCAACAATTGGTTAAGCGTCTGGTGTCATTCTAAGGGGATCCAGTATCTGCCTGCTTGGGATGACATGATCGACAAACCACGATGCTTTACCAGAGATGGCCTGCACCTATCGCCCTTGGGATTCCAGATACTGGCTAAGGCTCTTGCCACCCCATAGTGCCTTTTTTTAGACAAGGTTCAAATGACAAATTCACCATTGTAACCAGTACAAGCAAGCAAAATCTGAGGGTAATGCTACTCAATGCTTGAAGTCTAAACCTCAAAATGCACTCACTTGAGGCACTCCTTAAAATGGAGAACGTAGACATCTGTGCAGTGACAGAGACCTGATTCAAGGCTCCAGAGAGCACCCCTGCATTACAAGGCTATAACTCATACCACTCCTTTCGGCCAGCTAACCTGGACCATAACACTAAAGGCGGAGGCATGTCCATATTAGTTGCTCAGCATAATGCATCTGAGATTATCCAAGTGCAACTAGCTCTGGGCAAGACCACAATCCAAATTGTAGTTTGCTACAGATCCCCCGCCATGCCCCAGGATTCCCACTCCTCATCTCTTGATACGCTGGAAATATTAGGGTACAGCCTAACACCCTAATAATGGGCGATTACAACTACCCTACCATTAACTGGGAAAACTACTTCTGTACCAACTCTTGTGCTCAACGTTTTCTGTAATTCATAAATTCCAACACCTTGGATCAATTTATCCACACCCCCACCAGGGGCAGCAATATCCTAGACCTGGTCATTACCAACATGGGCAACTGGTGTTCCACACCAGAGGTCAGTTCCTCGTTGGTCACATCCAACCACAAGCTAATCACCGTAGACATCCACATCCCACCCCCACCCCCCCATTAGGGAAACTACCGTAAAAAATTTCTCCAAAGCCAACTTCACGCTTCGTAAGACAGAAGTGGCAAACTTTATGACTCTCATGCTGACGGACAATAGAGGTATGACTGCTGAATTCTACACAAATGCACTTTATAAGCACTTACACGAGTGCATGGATCGTGCAATCCCTAACAGTACCAAGATGCTATCCTCCAAAAAAGGAAGCCAATCTGGTGGTCCCCTGCCATAAACAAACTTTACAACAGAAGAAAGAAACTGTTGCAAAAAAAAGAGTAAAATCCCATGATTGGAGGAACTCCCTGGTCAGCCTCAGTAAGAAGCTGAGATCCTTAATAAAATCCTCCAAAGCTAGTAACGAAAACAAAATTGCCACTGATTCTAAAGACAACCACAATGCATTCTATAGCTATGTCAAGAATTTCACTGGCAACACTCAGATCTGCTCTGAGTTACAGCACAATGGCCCTAAAATACAGAACCAACTGATATTGCAAACATCCTGGCAGGTTAATTGCTGACTTTACCCCCCCACTCATCCCCTAAAGGGGCCATCTCTATACCGGAAGAATGCAAAGTTCCTGTAATTACAGCTGCACAGGTAAAAAACACACTCTCCAAAGCCAAGAACACAGCATCCATGGGACCTGACAACATCCCAGGCTGCATTCTACATGAACTGGCACACCACCTAAGTACCATGTTCAAGCATAGCCTCACCTCAGGCTTTGTGCCCACTGAGTGGCGCACAGCAATGGTTATTGCATTCCACAAAGGGGGAGCCACCACGGACCCAGGGAACTACTGCCCCATTAGCCTGACAAGCCTGGTCTGCAAGGCTATGGAACGTATCATCATGGAACTTATAAACAATGACATTGGTAATCTCCAAACTCTGGACCCTTCCCAGTTTGGGTTTGTAAAAGGCAGGTCATGTCTCCTAAGCCTGATAGACTTCTTTGAAGCGGTCACCAAAGCCATAGATGAGGATAAGGTGGCTCACATAGCCTATTTAGATCTCACCAAGGCTTTCAACACCATCCCCCACAATGGAATTATAGATAAACTCACTAAACTAGGTATAAATCCCTATGTCACAAGATGGGTTGCCAACTTGCTCACTGACAGAACCCACACTGTGAAAGTAGCAGACTCCAAATCCAACTTCAGACCAGTAACAAGTGGAGTACCACAGGGTTCAGTCCTGGGTCCTTTCCTGTTAGCCTGTACTTCAGAGAAGTAGATACCAAACACAGAAGGTCTTTGGCTAATGACGTTCACAGCTGACTGCAAGCTAGGAGCCATAATCAAAACTCCTAACGATGTGGACATCCTGCAAAAGGGCCTCACTGAGACAGATGCCTGGTGTCAAAGCCATGGCCTCAAGCTCAATGCCAAGAAGTGCATTGTCATCTCTTTTGGTAAAAACTCTGTACCCATGAACTACCACATAGGCGGTAGTCTACTTAACACTGAAAGTGTGATAAGAGACCTTGGGACACAGGTAGACAGTAGTCTCTCCTTTGATCACATCGCCACAGTAGTCAGGAAATCCTTCTACGTGGCACACATCACAAAAGGTTTCTCACCCAGGAAAAAAGAGGTCATTGTTCCCCTCTACTCGACACTCATTAGACCCATTGTAGAGTACAACGTCCCTTTTGGTATGTACCTCACAAAACATCTACAACAACTGGAAAGGCTGCATAAATACCTCACAAAGAGGATTACCGGCTTCAAACAGATGCCATACCCAGACAGTCTCAAAAAACTCCAGCTTTACTCCGTCACACATCGCCTACTCAGAGGCGATCTCTGCCTAGCATACAAAGCTATGTCAAACCCAGAGCTGTTGGACATGCTCCACTTAAAGAAATCCGAATCCCCCTGAGCTACATGCTCTAGGGACCTAAACCTTGTCACAACAATAAACAGAACACACTGGAGGGATAGATTCCTGTCCAGAGACTTCCCGTACTCTGGAACAGATTCCCTATCTATGTCAAACAAAGCTCCTCATTTGCACTCTTCAAGAAAAATCTTGATGATTGGATGGGAGATAGGAAATTCATCCCGGGGATCACTTCTGTGGCTTTGCTCGACAGGGACACAGGAAAATAATTTTCTTGGGTGGCGAAAGCCAGGGTATGGTTTGGCTAGGCTCATATAGGCCGTAGGGCCAATAGCCTAGTACCTACCTATGAACAATGGTTTGTCCTGATATCACATTTCTGGAAGATTTCCATTTAATTGAAAAATAATATAATTACCAAAACAAAAATTGGAACTCTGTAGGACTACAGTGTGTTATGAAGACTCATCCATCCACAATCCCCTATTTCCTATTGCTGTACATGGGTTATGTGTGTCATTTCAACAGTGACCGTCCTATAGAACCAAGGCTCCTACCACTGGGTTGCTAGTCTGGCATCGTTGTTCTTCCTTACCACACACAAACAAGCAGTCTACATCCAGTTTAGAGTTCCCAGTCGACCACCTGCATGTCTTTGGCATGTGGGAGGAAAATGGAGCACCAGGAGAAAACCCATGCAAACTCAGGGAGGACACGCAGACTCTCACAGAAGTCATCCTACCCAGAAGTTGAACTGATGTAAGGGGACAATGCAGTCGGCTGCACCACTGTGTCATGATACATGTCCACTTAATAAACCAGACTTTTCCACAGTTATCATTTTGTTAAGGATATAGCCCGATATAGGTGTATGGGCTGGGCACTGATGTCCCTCCCCAGTGGGTGTGGTTCATACCCTTCTGTACCTTACCTCAGTCCTTTTCTCATTCCAGAACTTGGTTATTCCTTGTGATGCAATTTGTTAAATTTAGGGTGATATCCCAAGCTCGCCTGACAAGGACACCAAAGTCCACCTTTTCCTACTGCAGGAGTCATACCTCAGAGCAGAATACCAGTGGCTCCAAGAGAAGAATTGATATTTGGTAGGTACTTTGGGGGGGGGGGGGGTCACCTACTGCAGAGACCAGGCGCATCACAAGTACAACTATCTGCAGAGCTGGAGAAGGAAGAATCAGCTGACTGAGTGGGTTTCAGTGGTACCAGACCAAAGGCCAGAGTTCCATAGTAAGAACTGAATTTTATTTCTTGTATAATACAATAATTTGTACTAAAAACTGTAACGTGCCTTAATATTTCTGTATTTATTTGTGTATATATCTGTATCTGTCTCTGCACATACATACTTGTATGATCAAAATTTGGTTTTCACACATTGGTTAAGACAGTATACAATGCATTGTTTCATAGCTGTTGCAAAAAAAAGGTGTTATTGCTGCCATGTCACATTCAAAGTACTTTGTTATGAAATGTTCATTTACTGTGTTTTGTAAGCCTTGACATTTGCTTACACAGTTTCACGACAATAGTGGTAATGTTCTTTATTAACAGCTTCATAAAGTTTACCATCTAGTCATTGCTAAAATTTAAGTTTTTTTTTTTAAGCATTATGTTATAACTGTATGTAAAATGATTTGGGTACTGTTTTTACTGTGTTCTAGTATTTTTTAAGCTTCAACAATGGCTGCATAGACCAAGGCAACACACCCAATCTGGAAAAAGGGTGGGTGTTGTGCAGAAACCAGGTGCGCTACATAGATTTCAGTATGGTTATATTGGTGAAAACTGTAATGGTTTAGGCCATGTTCAACTGCATACAGAATTAATGAGTTAACATATCACAGAATTAATGCCAGTTCTATAATCACATACACAGAGATGAACATGAATGCGGATAATTCATTCCACGTTAGATTTGTCAGTTTGAAAATGTTTGCAAGGTTATTAGCAATTGCAGGAATGTGGCCTTCCTGAAACTGTCTACCGAGTTTACTGTAGGTTCATAGGTTTATACTAGGCCAATGACCATCAGGGTCTTTACAAGCCTAGTTATATAACCCTACCCAATTTTGTCCTAGAGTTTCTTAGATGCCTATATGATGAGGTATATTAGTAAGGAGGTAGTTAAGGGTTATGTGGTGGGGGTGGTGGGGTATGTTGGAGGTAAATGTACTTACTGTCAGCCAGAGACATGGAGGCCAGACTGGAAGTGAATTTGTGATTTATTTTCCAATGATCAAGGTTTTGTTTGAATAGTGTCGGGGATGAATTCTGCTTTATGTAGATAGGGGGCTTATTCCACAGTTTGGGGATCCTTTGAGACATATATCTGTCCAGCTAAGAGTCACTCTGGTCAGTGAAGGTTGTGGCTTTTACTGCCAGTTCTGCATCTGAGTGCAGTGTGTTCCATTTGTTTCACAGGCAGATTTCAGTTTCTTCTTTCTAATTCTTCTGGTGCTGTTTATTTTATAGATGTGCAAGAGATTTGGGCTTGTGTTGGTAGGTAAAGCAGTTTCAATGCAGCAATTTACATATTTGTACAGGGTTCTTGACGTATTTCTGCATACGTAGTTGTGTTCTGTGGGATTGAAGAAACCATGAATTTTGTCAAACTGTGACTTAATAGGGTGTAGTTGGCTTTAGAATGGTTCCTGACTGTTACTAGTTTAGTTGGGTTTTCCGAGTTGATTTTTATTTTGAGGGAGGCAGCTTTGTGGTCCAACCTCACCAGTGAGGAAATGGGGGGGGGGGGTGCAGCACTGTCCCATGTTGGTGAGTACTAGGTCCAATGTGTTTGATCTTTTGGTTGGAGTGTCCACTCTCTGGTCCAGGGTGTTTTGTGTTGATAAATTCTGGAAATGTTGTGCTTGCGAGGTAGAGGCAGTGTACATTTCCCAGTCTATAGAGGGGAAATGAATTAAGGTATTTGGTTTTATGATGAGCATCTTTAGTAGGTCTGGGTAAGAGTTGTGAGCTTTGTGGGTCATAGACTGAGACCTGTAGCTGGTTAGGACATGGTAAGGAATCTTGTTTTTGGAAACTTGGATTTGGGTGAACTCCAGGGCATAATCCTGTGTAACCAACTTAGAGTGGTATTTATTTTATTTATTTATTTTACATTTGTTAACTAGGATAGTCTAACTGGATATATTTCCATTTTCAGTAGAAGCCTGGGGAGAAAAGCTCCGAAAGTAGCACACAGAATATACAAACAATATATACACAGTGTAAAAAAAAAAAAAAGATAAAATATATGAATTGTAATAGAGAAGTATTACAGTAAACAGTGTCAGACAGTATAAGACAAGTTGATATACAGTGTAATACATAGGTAAATTACAGTACAACAGGTTGTTTTAGGATTGCTAGTTACAGTACTGCCCTTACAGGGATATGCAGCAGAGTTTAGGAAGAAAAAAGTGAGAAAAGGAGACGAGAAGTAGTGAGTCAAAGGATTAGTTGGGGTTGCTGCAGGGGCATAACCAATGGATCTTCAGGTGATTTTTGAGGTTTTGTTTAAAGAGAGGCAGAGAGGGCGGTAAAGTTAGTTCTTTAGGTAAAAGGTTCCAGTTTTTACCTACATTGTTAGAGAACAAGGAATCCCCTGCCGAGTTGTTGGACTTAGTTATGGTGGCTGGAAGTTTGCTAGAAGAGCGTAGCGAATTTACATTTTTGTATGGGATTATGAGATAGAGAGTATAGGAGTGATGTTAGGTTGGTAGAATAGCTTGCGGGCAATGGTGAGTTGAGTAAATAACAGATGATTTTGTAGTTCTAGCCAGCCTAGTTGCAGTAGATTTAGACAGTGGTGGGTTTTAAAGAGATTGCCAGTAGCAAATCGGGCAATGCTATTGTAGAATTAGCTAATTTGATAAGATTATTTTTTTTAGGTTAGCGTATATGGGTGAGGCATATAGAAGAGTTGAGATTAAGTGAGAGTGGGCAATTTTGGTTCTGGCTGATGGTGTTAAAAAGGGTTTAATTCTGTATAAGGAGCCAATTTTTTTGTTTACTGATTTTATAGTGTTTATATGGCTGTCAAAGTTAAGGTTATTATCAATTGTGATTCCTAACAGTTTAGTGGTAGAGTCTGGGGATATGAGGGTACCGTTATTGGAACGGACTGGGAAATCTACAGGGGAGGACTTACTGGTAGGTACAGAGAGTAGGAGCTTAGTTTTTTTGGCATTTAGAAGGAGGCAACGTTTCAAGAACCATGTCTCGACTATGTTGAATACCTTCTGAGTTGAAGAATGTAGTTCTGAGAGGGAGTTAGCTGAACATATGATTGTCGAATCCTCTGGATATTGTATGCAGGTGGCTTGAGGAATTGCTACATGCAGGTCATTGATGAATAGTGAGAAAAGGAGAAGTCCTAGAATAGAGCCCTGAGGGACTCCAAGGGCGACTGGCAGGAGGGATGATAGATTATTCTTCCAGAGAACTGCCTGTTGCCTATTGCTGAGGTAGGACTTGAACCATTGGACAGCCAAAGTGTCAAGGGAAAGGGATTCCAGAATGTTAATAAGAAGGATGTAGTTTACCATGTGGAAAGCTTTTGAGAGATCGATAGTGCAGATGAGAGGATATTATTATTGCGAATTCTATTGATGGAATCTGTGAAGGATAAGAGGGCAGTAGTGGTACTATGAAATGGCCTAAAGCCGTGTTGGCAGTTAGCTAGAATGTTATGTTGAGTTAAATGGTCTAAAAGCTGGTGGTGAATGCATTTCTCCATAATTTTTGCTAGGGGTGATAAAAGGGCTATACGCCAGTAATTAGAATAATCTTTTGAGTTACCACCTTTGTGTAGGGGGATAATGTGGGAAATTTTCCAGATTTCTGGGATGGTCCCCTGTTAAGGATGGATATTGGGTATGCAATAACTTTGGCTGCTTTTTGCAGGTATTCAGGTGGTAGCTGGTCAGCAGGAGTACAAGGCTTCAGTTTTTAGATGAATTTGAAGATGAGAGCTGTGGAGATGGGTTGCAGTTTAAATGTTGGGAGAGAGACAGAACTGGTGGTAGGAAGTCTTGAGTTATCTGGGGATAGTTGACTGGCAAGTGACTTTGTGGTCTCTGTGAAGAAAGTATTGAAAGCGTTAGCAGTTTGGAGGGGGGTATTATGATCGGACCCTAGTGGGGTTGGTGTACAACAGTGACCTAGGAGTAAGAGTCTATTGATACCTGACCAGAACTTCTGTGGGTTGTTTTGGTGAATTTGCTGTAATTTACAATAGTAGTTCTTTTTGTCAGTGTGTATTGCCTTTTTTGTAGCATTTCTAAGTTGCCTAAAATTTTGTTGGTCAGAGTGAGTTTTGATAGCTCTCCATTTAGCCCATGATTTGTTTCTAAGCAACATTTTTTTGTCTGGTTTCCTTAGAAAGCCAGGAGTCTGGTTTGGTCTTCATTTTTTAGAATGTTTAGGAGCATGCCTATCAAGGATAGCTAAGAATTTAGAGTTGAAATGTTTAACAGCCTCTTCGAGTGGGAGGGATTTTAAAGGATTCCAGTCACAGGCACTTTCATTTTGGAATAGTACTGGGTTAAAGTGTTTGTTGGTCTGTGAAATCCTGTAATTGGGGGGGTTAGAAATATCATTCTTTTGCCTTATAATGCAAGTCAGAGTGTGATCACCTACATCAGGCAGAGTTCCTGCCTTATAAGTTTGTTTATGTTTATTAATAAGAATCCAATCTAAGGTGCTCTCTTTTTTATTTGGTTTGTTGATTCTGGTTGTAGAGGTAATTGTTTGACTAAAGCCATGAAGATTAATATGGGAGGTGGGATTTTCAGCATTGACAGTTTTCCAGTCAGTATTAAAGTCACCTAGTATTATTGTTTCTTGTGGGTAAGTAGAGGACACCCGGCTTAGGATACCCTCGATTGTATTGTTATTGTTACCAGGAGGAAGATAGATACAGATGATATATAAGGATTTGCTGGGGTTGATTTGAAATCTGGAGATAAGGATTTCTGCATTATTTTCCTGAGGTGGGTTATGAGGTAAAGAGGAGATCTGAAGTCCATCTTTATATAAGATTGCTACTCCCCCACCCTTACGTTTTATACGGTCTTGTAATATACTATATCTTAGGGGGATGATTTTGTTGTCTTTAGTTTCAGGTTTTAACCAAGTTTCTGTGAGGCAGATGATATCAAAGGAGTGAATATTTAGAAGGGCATGGAGATGGGCTACTTTGTTATTAATACTGCAGATATTAAGATGTCCTATTAGGAAAGAATTGGGGGGTTTGGGGTGGATAACAAGAGGTGTGGAATAGGGACTGTAATTTTTGACTATGCAGACATTGGTTGAGCCTGGATTAGGGTGAATATCACCATCTTTCAAGGAGGGATTTTTTAGTCTGAGAAGGGTTGTATGTATAGCTTATTTGATTTTACTTTCTTTGTCAGTTTGTTGTATTTAATATGTGAGTGTCTATGGTATTTAGCTAGCAGGTAGCTGGGATTGGAAGTGATATTTGAGTATGGGTGTGGGTCATTGTTAATATGGCTGTTTGTTTTGGAGAGTAATTAAACTGGTAATAGGTCAGTTTTTCAAAGGAGTTGAGGATATAGGCTGAGGCAAGGACAGATATACATATTGTTAGAAATGTTTGGTTGTGATGGCTTTGGTTTCCTTAGGCATACTGATGAGCTTAATGATGCAGGTGAGTGGGGGTGAGGATGGATAAAAAATATAATAAGGTATACTGAGTAGGTGAAGCTTTCACAAATGGGAATTAATCCCTGTTGGTATAAGGTATTGGATAAGCGAGAAATACTATAACAAGGCTTTGAGTAAGTGTTTAGGTAAAGATGGTGTGTGACTCTGTGTATATATAGTGGTTGGTGTGTGGGATTGGTGGGATGGGAGTGAGGGAGCGGTCTAGGTAGTATAAGTTTAGGACCACTGGGGTGGGTGGGAATTGGGGGTAGAGTAGCGGAGCGGAGTGAGCCCGCAGGTCGAACGGAGCGGGTAGAGCCACGGAGTGGGTTGTCTACTGAGAAGTCATCAGTAATACAGAGAGACTGTGCACTAACAAGGCCTTGAGTAGGTAGGTAACACTGTCTGAGTAAAATTTTGTCTAGGTAATATGCAAGGGGTGTCCTATGTCTAGTTTCCAGAGGAAAAGGAGATTAAGGCAGAAGGCATTGTTTGCATTCAGTGCTATGGTAAGAGGTTTAATTGTAGTAGGTCAGCTTTCTACAAGTATTCCTTTCAGCCTAATGTCTGAAAGGTTGTACCTTCGGAGATTGCTAGGTTTTTATGCTTGAATTGGGGTTCTTGGACTTGGTATTATACAGCGGAGCTGGGGGAGCTTTAGAAAGTAAGATACAATGTTCTCATAACCTGTGTTCTGCTGCCATCTAGTGGTAAAAGTGGGGAACAGCTCACTTAATTAGTTAGGACAATATAGTAAGGAGAGGAATGGCCTCTGGGGTAGGTCCACGGTTGTGCTGACACTTAGGATTAAAAAAAAAGCACTCACTCTTGAAGAGTTCAATAACAGAACTGTATGCTATCGCCTTGACTGCGAGGCTGGTGAGAGGCACTTCTAAGCAGTCCAAAGTTTGGTATTCATTCGGGAGTTCTTTCTGTTCTGTAGGGTACTCTTTGAGGTAGCTAGATAGGAGATGGAAGAAACAGCCCGTTTCTTGGCACAGGGCTTCCAGGGGACTGCACACAATTAGGAGGACCGAGGGGATGTTCTACGAAGGACAAGTTGATTTAAAAATCAGTAGCAGTATTTGCTGCTAACCTAGATTGAGAAACCTGCATCTCTGTCCCCTCTCTGTGATGCTGTTGGCATAAATGACTAGCTGTTGTTTGCTCACTGCGCTGGCTTTAACATTTATGTGGGATGGCATAATGGTTAAGGCTACAGTGTGAGAAAAGCTTGTGGGGTATGGAGTTTCTTGTTTAGGCTTTAAACAATGAGCAGTAACGCATTAATGTTGCTTTGAGTTTTTCTGCTGCGTTGGTAACTTTGTCATTTTGACATTGTCTAAAAAAAAAAGGCTCAAAGGGGGTGGACAAAATTTTAGCCAGTATCCTAATGTCCCTGGGATAGGTGCAGACCATCCTTGGCAAAACAACGTGGTCTGTTAAGTCTGACCTCCCGTGCTGATTAATATTGGATTGCTTGGAGTGACACCAGAAACTAAGCCAATTATTAAAATCAGTCTTTTTCGGTTCATACTGTGGCATCGTCCTTGGTGAAGTTAAGATGCTGCTCAGTGCAAGGTACGTACCTGTCTGACATATTTGGAGAGATCCATAATGTCTCTGTATATATTGTCCAGTGAGGTATATCTACGGTCATTTACACCCACATGGGCTGTGATAGTCATATTGGTCACTGTGGTGCAGTGACTGAGTACATACGTGATATTGCGGATGCTAGCTCCAGATAGGCAACTAACCATAATCTTCTTATCCAGCCTAGTGAGAGGGCATCTGTGTGTCATACAATAAATTCCCCTATGACTTACCTTATGGGCTTTGTTCTTGGGAGATCATTGGCTGTAAACTTGTGTGGTGTTAGGTGTTGCAGTAGGCATGTACTTTAGTAATTGCTGAGAATAGGTGTTGCCGTTTGATCCATTTGCAAACGCCAAATGGAAAAAGGTTTGAATGTGCAATGAGCACAGTGACATTCGCTCATTGCAGATTCGGCTTTTTGGGGCAGATTGCACTATAGTGGGGATCGGAAAATGGTCCCTTTCCCCACTGTAGTGCGATCTCTGAGTTAGAATATTAAAGTAGGGGGGATGCGCCCTCCACATGGGGGGTGCTGGGGGGCTTGCCCCCCTGCTTTACACTTCATTACATTTGTTTTTCGATATTTATGTTCGAAAATCAGCTAATCTGCTTTTCGATTTGCTGATTTTCGAACATGTAAAACTGTCGCAGTTTTGTTTTTCGTGATTACGATTCGCTCATATGAGCAATCACACCAGTGTGATTAGGTGTTGTAAAGGTAAACCGCTTAGGAGGTCTTTGAGGTTTGGAAAGGTTTCTCTTAAGTGCCTCAGCATAATGAGGTCCATGTTTGAAGGATGTGTTGTGTTTGTTCTTGACAGCCTTGTTTATAAGTGATATTTTTGCCTCCGAGAAAGTTATGTATGCATATCTCTTGCATACTTGGTTAGTCTCTTTAAGGATTAAAAAGGTTGTCTGAGTACACAAGACAATTGCTAACATTGTCTCAAGATGCCCATATCTACCAAGCTGGATGCAGAGACATTAGGAAATTGCAAATCCATGTCGTCAGGACTGGTATTAGGATTGGGCTATTATGGTTTAGGGGCTTAGTTTTACAGGGGTCACCCGAGTGTGGTTAAGGCTAGATGTTAGTGCTGTGATATGATATTAGTGTGTTTGTTGGGCTAACTAGCTGCCTTAAGCTTAGCTCCATGCAAATCCTTTCTGTTTTTCGGGTTAAAAGTCCTAAGTACTAGCCTTATAGGTTTACTACCATACAGGGTACTGCTGACCACCACTGCGCAGTGAGCAGCTGCTCTCAAATGCACCTAATTTCTAGCAGAGTGAAAAAGGCTGAAATCATGACCGCATACATTTCAGAAGCAGATCAGTAGGCAACCCCTACACAAACATTCTGGTGCCTGTAAATGTATTTGCTCAGGAATGATCCATACTGGTTGTAAGAGTTTATTAAAGTTGAACACCTCATACTTGAAGCAAAGGTGTACACCACAATAGCTTTTCCAGGATGGGTACTGTCTCGACTTTGCAATAGGTTTACAAGGAATACTTCTCAAATGCCCAGTCCCGCCCATTGACATAGTAGCATGGTGCATATCTCCAGAGGAAGATGGTAGACTGCTTCAGAAAATGAAGCATGGAAGCGGTTGGAGCTAACATTTATTAATAACTATAACAGAATTTGTAATTACTGAATTGCTTTCAGCTGTGATGCACAGATAGATGGGATGAGTAAACAACTTTCTCATTCTCCTGTGTTTGCTCCATTATCACAGCACCCAAGGAAGTTGACCGCATTACCAGCAGAAAATCCCCTGGCTGATGTATTATGGTTATGAAAATACTGAATAATTAACATAAAAAAGTCACTATTCATTAATGTCTTACTAAGTTTTATTTTCATAGATTTATCACCGAGATCATCAGTCCACAGTCAGCACATACAGATATGTAAATGTATTAAACCAAACTAATGAAGCCGAAGGAACTGGAATATGTAGGTAAATCACTAGTTCTATAGTGAAAACCGTACCTACCTCTGAAGCAGTAGTTTTTCCTACTGCTGTAGTATTTCATTACACGGTGCTTATGACATTGCATTGCACCAAGTAATGCATATATATATTTTTTTACAAAGTGCATTTCTTAATTCATATTGGAGAAAAACCTATAATATCGGGGATTATCAGCAAGTAGTTATCGGAACCCATTAATTGGATTAATAAATTAAAAACCTGCAACATTGCCTAACTTGGGGGGGGGTTGCAGTCTTGAGTTTGTCAGCCATTGGATGAGATGTTAAACCAAGGCCCCATCTGTCTGCATTAATGGTAGGCACTGTGATATCTTTTATATCTACCTGCACTATTGAAAAGAGAAAGGGGCAGTTCCTCAATGCCCTGGCCAAAATTCCTGTAATATTATAAATACCATTAGGGATCTCCCCTGAAAAAAAAAAAAATGCTAATAGCCTAGTGGGACTAACCTGCTCAACAAAGGATACATAAATTAAAAGTTTTAAATCCAATCCATATCTCCATCAAAGTAAAGAAGAAAATGTATGCACACTGACTATTTTGAGGAGTGGTTATGGTAACTGGGGAAGAGACAGGTAATGGGACACCAGAATGGCTGTGGGGGTGGGGGAGTTGGTCCATTCCTCTGCCTAGGATCCCATTTGACCAAGATTTTTGCTTCATTCATTTATGAATCCTTTGTTTCTTACCAGTGATATATTTTGCTTGCTTTAGGGATCTAGTTACTGCAACATCTATCCTTTAGTAAATTATTTTACTCCCTGACTGGTATTATTTCATTTGATCTTTATTTTTTTCTACCCATTCTGTAGCTACTGATGATTGAGAAATGCATGGTTACAGTTACAAATGCTTCTTTCATGTATTAATTTATTTGTTTTAAGTGTTATGCTTTATCTTCTTTTTTTGAAAGTTAAGGATGTTTGTCTGTTGCATTCATCCTTCTCTTTTAAGGGAATTTTGTCTCAGAAGATTGAAGAGAATGTGCATCAGCTTAGGATTTATAAGGTAGATTCAGTATGACACATACCTTCATTGACTTGTACAGAGAAAGAAAGGAACCACTGCTTTTGTGGTCTCAGACCACATGAGAAGCATGGTAATGTAAGGTATATGTAAATGATTTGCTTGTTACAGTAATTATTTCTGGAAGATCTACTATTATGATAAGTGTAAGTTATTGTGGTATTACAGTGAAACAACTGTAGTACTCTTCCAACAAATAAAGCCTATTTTTTAGCACTTATATTCTTACACTACATTCCTTCTTATCAGATTTGGGGTGAGCCCCTTGTCAGCCTCAGTGCTGAAAGGTTTTAAGAATATTGGACATGTTTGTGTTAATAAATCCAGCGCTTCATTATTTGCTGTCACCATTTTTACATGGATGCTGTAATAAAATTGTGTCAAGAACAGTTTTACCATGTGGACAATGGCACAATTTGCCCTTCTTTTTAGCTGTGTGCTAAGGCAGGTTTGATGCATAGTTAAAATTTGATCAAATGAGTTGAAGTTTTAAGATCCCCTTTAATAAAGAACTGTAACCTTCCAAGTACAGAATGTCATAGGATCGCACTGATGAGCAAGGTTTGTTTCCTGGTAGTGACTGGGCATTATCTTCTTTCCAGAATACAGCATGGTATTTTTTTAATGGTACTTTAGTAGAAGCCTAGAGCATCGTATGCTACTATGCACTCCAAAAAAGCTTTTCCAGACAGTAAGTTTGAGTGTTGGGATAAATGTTGCAGGGACATAGGTGACTTGTCTTGGTGTCTTACATAGTTGCAAGTTCATTATTAAGTTTCATTTCCATGATTACCACCTGTCTGCTGTTTGCATTGAAAGCCATTATGTAGTGGTGTTACCACTTGAGTTGTGCTGGTAGTGGATGATGTGGAATTAGCACTATAGATGCTTAAAAGGAGCAGCCCATCATACACATTAAAAGAAAAAAGCATTGTGATGTAATTTCAAAACTGACTGTATGTGAACAATTGTATTTTTGTTCTTGTTGTAATTCTTTGTCTTTATTTCTGCTAGGGGCTTGGTGTTCAAATTTGGTCGCACTGAAGATCTGTGGCAGTGATCGTTTTACTGTCCCACCTGACCTTTTTGTACTCTGCATCGCATCATCACTGACGTTCTCATACTGTAGTCTACTGCTGTCTACTTTATAAATGGGGATATGTGTTAACTGACAAGTCAAATGACTTCTTGGTCTTAGACTGCAACTGCTTAAGCCCACATTCTTCATATTTTGATTTAAACACTCATTTCTAAGTGATGTTTCTTTCAGGTGAACAGGAGACCCTTATTAGCATTTAGTTGTGAATTACTGTCCAAGATTGCAGATATTGTGTCAGAAAGTCTTGGGTCAGTTTTGAGAGTTTCACTAAATGAAATTTTCTTATAGGAGATAATTATGCAGGGACTAGTTTACTATATTGTGACAAAGTGTTTTTAACATGCATGAAGATTACTGGTGAAATTGCTGCTGTCTTTACTTTCCATACCTGCAGTATTCGTGGAAGTATCATCGCATTTTGTATTTTCCAAGTCAAAATTTGTTCAAGTTAGAACATTTTACATAGTGCTACATTTACTTGCAGATGTTAGTACCACTGTAGTGTATGTAGCGAACGTCTTAGGCTTTTAGCAGAGTGGCTTTAAATTTCTCAGGCTAAGTACAAACTCCTTTATGCAGCAGACTAGATCTTTTGACCTTTAGCAAGTCATTTAACCTTTATCATTGCTGATGTGCCACTAATTTAGATCCCACTTTTCCATACCTTGTTGGAAGATAATTCTGAATCAAAAATACAGTGGAGAGTTTCTGTACCACCAGCTTGCTTTTTGCATGGTGTTGGTACATTTCTGGCCTACACAGTATTTTTCTACTGTCCAGTCATTTTGTGTGCATTTATTTAGTCATCATCTCAGTCCAGAATTGACATGATGAATTAAGATTCCAAGAAGGAATGCAAAATTCTTACAGTAAGGTGTAACCCATTTTGTAATTCCTTTTCTTTGCTGTGAGAAATGTCTTGTCCATTGTGTTATATATTTCATTTCGGCCATCTCATGTCATGCTGGGTTGTGAAGAGGAGCTGACAGAGCCCATGTCTGATTGTGGTAATTTGCCTTTGGTAAAGGCCATCATATGATATGGTAGGTTGCACCCTTTGGCATAGTGCATATGGACAATGGAGTTCTGTTATGGAGGTAGTGCATGTAGATTTCTTAGATGTGTCTAATTTGACACTTTTCAGTGAATTTGTGAAGTTGTCTCATTGGTTAAAACCTATCCTCTTACTGTGGCAAATCCTACAGTAATGACACAAGTCAGAAAGATAATCTGTAAAGTAACAGAATTGATTGCATATGCATGATCAGTTGTATAAACACAGAAAGGCACTCAAGGTGTTTCTTGCAGGAAATTTACTTGTTTCAGAAATGAAGTTATTCTGCTTTAACTTATCACAGCAGTGTAGAAGACATAGTTAAAACAGCACTAATCCACATGTTTTGGTGCCATATTGCTTAATTATATTGTCAGGTCATACATTATTGTGGGATATTGGCTCACAGAGGATCATAAAAGCAATGTGTTTCTCTCAGCATTGTCAGGTCATACATTATTGTGGGATATTGGCTCACAGAGGATATAAAAGCAATGTGTTTCTCTCAGCATTATTTATGATGGCATCCCTTATGATTTCCTGTATGTTGCAGTGTCATAGTTTTGTATACATTTATTTCTTGTGAACATGATTGATGGAGAAATGCATCATGATAATTAGTGTCTAGCAAAAAATGCATTCAATAAAGTAGTTAATTTATGAATTATTCTTGACACATCTCCTGCTCTTCTCAGATTTTAAACATTATGCCAGCAAAGTACATTCATCAACTTGCTCTTGAACTCATTTGCCCAAGCTCTTAACAGTTGGTTGCCATTTTGTCCTCTCTGATTCTTTTGTGCCCCAGCATTTCCCAGGCTTATTTTCCTCATTCTGTTGTATATACTCAGATGCTGAAATGTCTCTGTGTGATTAGGGACTTTACTGCCCTGGGTAATTTCCACTTGAATCTATGACTTTTATTTACCTTTTTGTTAGCTGGGTTAGTCCCATGATTGTGTAGCCTGTTTACAGAGGTGGTATTTATATTGATAGGCATAATTAGGCCAGAACATCAGTGAAGTGCTCTTTTTAAATAACTGCGATAGGATCTTTTATACCTAGATATGCTGCCTTCACTTCAGAAGAGTGGGACTTAACTTTAAAGTGTCATCTGAAAGATGTCACCTCAGGAGCACAGCAAAGACTTTGTGATCAACTACAACATCAGTTATGGAACACTAATCCAGACATGTAGGGTGGAGTTAGAACCATCACTGTTCGGGTCTTCCTAGCATTAAAGGCGAGTATGCTACCTGCTAAGTCACTGGCACTGCAAAATGGCATTCCTTGAACAGAGGAGGTCCAAAGAAATAAGGCTCTTTCCAGCTAACTGACCATCAAGAATAAACAGACGTTCAGACTCTGACGTAAATTCATACCATGAAAGACATGTAAAATGCCTTGTATACACTGAAATCCGCTGTTTTATTTTTTTCCTTTTTTGGTGGGGGGGGCAGGGGGGCAGGGGTGATGGTACACCTTGACTCTGTTCTAATTTTGACTGTCTAATAGGAATATGATTATGTACAGTGGGATTTTCTGCCCTGATTGTAGTGCATTACTGTGGGTCAGAAAATTAGACTTATTGTTCCAATATAGCTAGTGTTACCCACAAAGTATTTACTCTTTCTGTCAGCAGCAGGCCTGATGTAGAACCAGAGTTATCCGTAGTAGTCTGAACAGCACAAATATCAATAAACTGCTTTTGAGGAATATCACGTTTGCAAAGAGGCAGCATAAACTAAATTTATTAGTGCCGAGTTGTATACCTGTTTATAAAAAGAGGATTTAGGGTAGAGATATTGTACCTTTTGTAAGCTGTTTCGTAGTTAGTTTAATGGAAGGTTTTAAGAGGTAGTACTGACAACCACATCTGTGATATCAGTTCAAGTGTTTGAAATATTGTGTTTAAAGAGGCTGTAACTATTTTTCTAGCACTTTTTGTACAACTCAGCCTTTTACTTAATTTTTGAGAACTAATTCCAACCCTCAATACACACAAACTCAGACACACACACACCCCACCTGCCCCTGTTGCAGTATCAGTGAGACACTGTAGAATCAAATGTACTATATGCATCTCATGTAGGATAATATGTCCGAGTTTCTTCATAAAAAATAACAGTTTGTTGAAAACTAGTAATAACAGGTTGCATTACAATAAAGTTGTGTGGGTGGATCATTTTGGAAATGTTTGTTCAGGGTAGACATCGTAGTTTTATGTTCTAGATGGGCTGGCTTTCTAGTACATATTAATCTTGTAGCTGGAATCGCAAGTATAGACCTTTCTGAAGTTTAGTAATGCAGGTTTGGATATTCTTGCTTTGGGAGTACTAATGGGCCTTTAGAAGAGGTGATGTAGCATATGTATTATGTTTGCTTGTAATTCCAAGTACTTGTGGACTGCAACTTTTAATTGAAGAGTGTTGCATTTCTCCTGTACCAAGATATCATGCTAGCAGTGGAGACATAATTTGCAGAGCAAGTGTTCTTAAACCACTATTGGTGTCTACTTTCTAGTGTTATATTTAATAAACATGCCTGTTACTTTTTAAGCAACGTGCACTATTACTCTGTATGACAGCCCTTTTGCAGATATTGTAAAGTATTGTTAAACAGTTTAAACATCATCTCAGAAATGGAAAAGAGCTAAAAACTAAGACCAAGACTTTTGTATTAGTGCATACTGTAAATGGGACTCTAAAATGTAGGAATGCATTGCTAAATTGTTATACCTTGTGTAAAGATCTTGCAAAAAACTTTTGTCTTCATCACTAACCTATATTACCAGATGTTTGCTTAACCTCTGCTGCAAGCCTGTTCAGTATTTTTTCTTGGTACCCCTTGTTCTGAAGATGTATGCTAGAAGCAAAAAGTTGAAGCAGACGTTTTTTGCTTCTTTATGAAGCAAATTTTTTTTATTTCCTTATGAATAAAGTTTTTTTTGTTTCATTTTCTATAATGACAGATTAAAACTAGCCTTTGTTCTGATTGTAGCTGTTAAAGCGTGCTAAAGTTATGCTGCTTATATCAAAAGTAACAGAAATATGCATGTAATCCAGGCATATGTCAAGATTGTGGGGAAAATAACAAAGTGTATTTGCAAGAAATGGCTAGTGAACACTTAATAATCTTTATTTTTTTGTCTGATATTTTGAACACAAATACGAGCCTGTTGATGGGTAATCTAGTTTTGTACATTGTATAACTGCTCAGGAGATGACAGCAATACATGATGTTTTGCAAGTACTTTTTAGTCCCCTCAGTGACTGAAGTTGTGCAGAAGTTTTTGCAAATCCTGTCTCCTGACAGAGCAGGTAACCTAAACTAATAGCGGTCACTTGGACTGTTGTACACATTCTCTTGTTCTTCAGTAACTGTGCACATGTAGCCTAATCATACAGACAGTAAGATTAAGATGCATGTTTGAGCATTCTTCCTTAGGTCAGCAGTATGTCACTTGTAGTGATTACAATCAGTGCCTGTAAGGAACCTAAAGTTTATATCATATTAGGCCTGTTGTATATGCATTTCAACAGACTGCACTTGATGCCCTGATAATTTCAGGTTCTGATGATGATCTGATTCTCAGATTTAATGTAAAAGACTATTCTGTTAAAAAAAAAAAAAGTTGTAGCTGTTGCCTTGCTTTTATGTGCAAGAACGTACTAAGCTGTGAAGACAGAATTATGTAATGCATTTAATTAGTAAGGGGTATGTAAGCTTGTGTAGACCACTTTGCTGTTTGATTTGGTCACTGCTAGCTATTTTGTATCCCAAAAATTATGTAAAGTAAACCAAAACAAAAAAAAAATAATAACATAATGGATCTTTAATACAAGGGAGTAAGAAATACATTGGCAAGTGCAGTTTAGAAATAAAATCTGCACTAGGAAGCATGCAGTGAAAGTGATGAGTCAGCAGCTGTCTGCTTATCAAGGTTGGGAAGGCAAACCAACTAGATAATGCATTTAGTTTTATCATCCATGGTCCAAATCAAGTCATAAAAAGGTTTACTGAAAATCTGTCAAAATAATACAGATATTGGCGTACAGTTCTAATGTAATATAAGGCAGTTTGTACTTTTTATATCACAGTACCTCTGTCAAAAGGTATGATTGAGATGTATACCATGCAACTTTGAATGGATGGAACTGTTTTCTTTGACCTGCAGAGCTAATGCATGTAATTTGGAGATGCAACACAATACTCTCTAAGTGAAGGACAAAAAAATACTAAATGAAGTGAGTAGGAGGGAAAGAGATGCGCACCCAAATATAAAACACAAGAAAAGCACAAATGAGTACACTGCACATTTATAATAATGATCGTATGACTGTTTTTGTGGTGATATGAAGCTGTAATTTGTTCATATATGATGCAGAGTGTTATAGAAATCCCTGCAGAAATCATGTCCTTGTATATCTTGCCTTAGTTCTTTTTCACAAAATTAACAGCAATGATTAGATTGTCTTTTCCATGTATTTCAAGTGGAGTTTTTCAGAACATTTTGGCCATTTATTTAAAATGTTTGTGAGTTTATGATTTGTTTTTCAGTGTTGCTCATACAAATGAATACTTAAAAATTGTTCGGCCAGCATTCACTATTTTTGTGGTTCACTATCGTTTCTTTACTAATGTAATACATTTCCAAGAATTTTTCTTTCTTTTGTTGCTGTAAATGTGATTAAATTACATTTCATTTTTAAGTAAACATCCAACAATGTTCACAGCATCACGTCATGATTGCCACTGGTTTCTTAAATCACCTCTCCAGAGTGTTTGCTTTTCTACTGCTTTAGAAGTTTTATTTAAAAAAAAAAAAAAAAAAGACCTTATTTAATCTGCATTAAGGCTCATTTGAAACGAGTGGGTCTGTGATGAGCCATCTTGCAAAATTTGTTGAGTTTTATGTGGATTTCAAAGCTGTAGCATGTAAAAGGGACAGAATATATCCTATTTGCGTATTCTCTGTTACATAATGTATTTAAGAGGGACCATTTTTTATTCTGGTGTTTTTAGGAAGCTTTTAAGCCAATTCCTTTTTTAGAGGCGAAGTGTAAAACTACTGATTTATAGCATTTCCTTTATGAAAGGTTATACTTTCATAGTTTTGCATGCTGCAGGAATTGTTAATGTTTCTTTTTTTTTTTTTTATTGTCAGATTTCCGGTAGTGGGATGAAAGTTGTCCATTTTTGGGTCTCCACCTTGCTAGAAACATGCTACATAAATGATTCATTTTTTTATAAACTGTGCAGTGCAGTAGCCTCCTGAAATCCACCTCCATGGTTTAAGGTTTTATAGCTGCTCTTGGTTAGGTTGATTTGAAGTATTACTAATGTAATGGAGTAACATCATTACAGTGGGATTATTCTTGAGAAAGGTATATGCTTGGAATATATTTTGACACTTGCTTTGTTAAAATGTCTTGTTATGACATCTTCATTTTTTGTTCTTGTAACTAAACTGCGTTAGCTAAGTTGCACTTTTTGTATATCTGTCTTTATTCAGATTGATTAAAATATGATCCTTATTGCAGTGTTCATTTCATTTGAAAGTTTTTATTAAATCTTGTTCAAAATGTTACAACCTTGCTTCCTTTTCAGTCTTTAAACATAAGCTAAGGAAGCTGGGAAATATTTTTTTGACTGTACTGTACCAGGCCGAAGCTGCATGTAATATGCATAGTCTTTGTTATATAACTGAGTTACGGTTATGTTTCCAGGTTTGCTATTTCTTACTGCTATAAGTCTTCGTCCAGCGAACCAACATTAACTCCAGTATTTGCATCATTATTACATTCCACTTCTTTGCTCACTGGAGAAGGCTTTAAGTAGTCTTCCAGGTAACTTCCCATGGGTCAATACAGTTAATGCAGTAGGTCTCCTGGACTTGTCCGACTTATGCTTTCATCTGCACTTCTGATGTTTGGTTCAGAATTCATGTCATTGTGATTGTAAAACTACCTGATTGTAAAACTCCTACCTAATGTATTAAGTAATTCATGGGATAAATGTATATACAGATGAGTGCCTGCCTAGTCTATTCTTCTCTTTTCTGCTGAGCAAGTTAGTGGGCATTTTGCTGTTTTCCTGTAAGTTTTATTGTTTTAAGGCAAACGTGCTTTTATAAGGCTGTGTATTAGGTTTGCTTCTTTATGATTTATCATTCATTTTGTTTTCAAGTAATGCTGCATCTTTGAAAAGGGTTGCTGTAATATTAAATCATCACATTTGGGTTATATCCCACCTACATTGTTTTCATCCCAGAGTTTTGTCCGCAGTCTCTTACTTTCTCTTGAATGATTACTCTGGTCCTGTGCTAACATTCTGTGGAACTTTGGTCAGTGTGCAAGGTACTGTTATAAAGCAAGTATTGTTAGGCATTTTCCTTGTTTTTTCTTGCCACTTCATTTCATATCCTGCTTTAGCATCTGATTTATTTTAGTTACATAGTGGGCCATGCTCATTTAATGTTTATTAGCTTAAGAGATCTTCAGCTAAACTTGTAATAAAAAGTAGATTGTGCTTATGGCAATTTATTACCAGTCTTATCACAAGGTTGTGTTTCGAACTGTACCTTCTTTCTGTGTTGATTGTTGTTGCTGATAGTTAGGACAGGAAGGAGACACTATTTAAGCCTAGCAGAGAAGGGTCATCAAAGGAGACTGCTAAGGAACTGAGGAAGCTTTTTAGAAGATGCCAGTAAACAATTATATTGTAGATATTTTCTACATTAACAAACATTTGTTAAGAAGCTGACTTTTTGTAACTATTGTATGCTGTAAGCATTTGGACTTCTCAGCACCCAAAGCATTTGCAGGTTGATTGACTTCTTCAGTCCTGTACTGACTCTTTGTGCCGTGCTCCAGAGTTCTTCATTAATGTGTGAATTGCTTCAACCACAATGAGTATCCCATGTTGTAATTTGGTTTACGTTTTTTTTTCCTCTTCAGCTACATTGATGTTCTTCATCTCACATTGCTGCAGTCCTTACATATGGGTAGTCCGCTGTCCTCGGTCGGCCCGAATACCAAAGTATAAGGCTGACATCGGTCATGGGCGCTCAGATCTGACATCAGAGCATCAGGGTATAAAAGCGCATGACCGACGTCATATCCTCAGTCTTTTTTGCCGCATGGTCCGATGCAGAAGCAGCGTTGCGAGTGCCGTTCGGCGTTCTGAAATTTTCATATTCTGAGTTTCAGACCGAAACCAAGTTGGGCTAAGTACCCCGTTGGGGAATATTTTTGTTTTTTCTTGCCTCAGTTAATTCCGGATGTCAGAAAAAGTGAATAATTGTATTTCTTGTGGGAAACAGATACCGCATAGGGATTATCATTCTCTTTGCATTCCTTGTTTGGGACCTGAGCACGACGTAGTAGGGTGTCGGTTTTGTGCTGGGTTTAATAAGCGCACCATAAAACGAAGGTTAGATTGCGCTAGGTTAGTCTTTGGTAAGCGGTGTAATTATAATATGCGGTCGGATCCTCCGACGCCCGCTTCCACGAAGAAGCGCTAAGACAAATCTTTAAAACCTAGACAGGATGTTTCGTCCCTTTCAGACGCCGGTCCTGTAGAAGCAACAATGGAACAGGTGGATCCGGCTGCAGTTTCTGAGGTTTCTGTTGAGTCTCAGGGGGAAACTTTGATTTTGCAGGATGTGGCCTCACAGGAGTCAGGTCAAGCTGAAGGGGCCTCTCAGGTTACTGTTCTCCCTTCTATGCCTAAGGTGGTTAGGCCTTCTGCTACTACTTCTAAGGCTTCTTCTAAGGGCAGGTCTGTTCTGCCTTCCTCTAGTGTCACTCCAGGTTCTTCAGGGTCTGTGCCTAAAAAGCACATGCTTAAAATGGCAGAAGATTTGATTACTTTAATTAGAGGTTCTATGCCCCCTCCTGATAAGAGACCCAGGGTGGAGCCAGAGTTGGAAAGTTTGGATCAGGCCTCAGATGACTCAGAGTCTTCTGCTGAAGATATTCAAGATTTTCTCCCTTATTCGGACTCTGATGCAGAGGATTCCACTCCTTCTGCTTCTCCTCCAGAGGATTTTTCATTTTCAGAAACTCTGCATTCCATGAGGGAGCATTTTAAGTGGGAAGGACAGGATTTCTCTGATTCACGGAAGAGGCTTAGGGAATTCTTGTTTTTACCACAGCATAGGCCCTTGGCTATACCTCCTGTTTTGGATGTTGTTCAAGATGTTTTCTCGGAGGCTTCCCTTAATCCAGATTCTTTGCCTCCTGCGCCAGTCAAACCGGACAGGTATTACAGGGTGCCTGAGGCTCATAAATATCTGTATAAGAGTCCTAGGGCGGACCCAGAAACTATTAGTCAGGGGCCTAAGGGTGTTAGAGCCTCTGTTGTAAAGAATCCGGTTCCTCTAGATAAGGAAGCTAGGGCTTTGGATAGATGGGGTAAGAAGGTTATACCTCGTCTACTTTAGCAATGAGGGCTTTGAATTGCCAGTTTCATATGTTGAAGTATCAGAATTTCCTCCTTACTCAGCTAAAATCTAAGGTGGATGCTTTGGCAGAGGGCTTAGAGTGTAAAGAATTGCAGGATTTAGTACATGTCTCTGAACAGGTGGGTAAGCATTCTTTGCAGTGTGGTTTTGATGCTGTACAGGCCTCTTCTAGGGTGGCTGCCACTGGTTCAGTTCTTCGTAGGCACGCCTGGCTTAAGGATCAGAATTTGTCCGAGCATGTTAAAACTAGAATTCTGGATGCCCCTTTACAGTCTGAAGTTTTGTTTGGTCCCCCTGTGGAGTCGGTTTTGAAGAAAATGGAAGACAAGGCTAAGTCTATGCAGACTGTTAAAGATTTTTTGCAGGTGCAACCTCCAAAGTTTAGTAGAAATTGGCCTACTAAGGGGTGGTACCCTTCTTCTGATTCTCAGTCTAGGGGTAGATCTAGACGTGGCAGGGGCAGAGCTCACAGTACATTTAGGCCTAGAACTTGGAGTTCGCCTGCACAATCTGCAGGTGAGGGCAGGGGCCAGTCCTTTCGTAAACAGGCCCAATGACCTGCATTTTCAGCTGCCAGATTCTTCTTGCCTGGCAGCTCCTTTGGGAGGAAAGTTAGCACTTTTCAAGCAAAACTGGCTTTTAGTCACCCAGGACAAATGGGTATTAGACATTATAAACCGAGGCTACAAGTTCTATTTCCATACACTGCCTCCTTTCAAAGGCATGCCAGACGTTCCTCCTCGGCAAAGGATAGAGGCTCACAAGCAGATTTCTTTACTTCTTCAAATAGGAGCTATACAGCCAGTTCCTCTGTCAGAAGTAGGCCTAGGATTTTATTCTCACCTGTTTCTAGTACCAAAGAAAGGGAACACGTGGAGACCAATTTTGGATTTATCTATCCTCAACACTTATCTGGACATTCCAAAGTTCAAAATGCTGACGTTACAACAGCTTTTACCTCTGTTGGGAAAAGATCACTGGATGGTAACTCTGGATCTCAGAGGCTTATCTTCATGTTCCTATCAGGCCCAGTTGCAGGAGGTACCTGCGTTTTCGGGCTGGAAATTTACATTATCAGTTCTCTGCATTGCCCTTTGGCTTATCTACTGCGCCCAGAGTGTTCACAAAGGTTCTGGCTCCAGTGATAGCCTTTTTCAGGTTAAGAGGAATACAGATTTATCCTTATTTGGATGATTGCCTGATTATTGCACAAGACAAGGACGAACTTCTTCATCATCTACAGTATGTGATGGCAGTGTTAAGATGCCTAGGGTATTCTGTGAACGAAACCCTCTCAGGACATGTGCTTTCTGGGTGTGAGACTGAATACAGCTTCCCAGATGGCTTTTTTGACCCCAGACAAACAAAGAAGCCTTTCTCTTTATTTCCATCGAATGTCTCTACAGTCCAGGCTGACTGCAAGGACAGTCCTACAAGCCTTGGGGTTCATGGCATCTTGTATTCTGGTGCTTCCCAATGCCAAACTGCATATGAGGAAGCTTCAATGGTATCTCAAAAAGTATGGACACAACACTGCCAAGATCTAGACACTGTCATTCAGATAATACCTTGCATTCAGAAGGAATTTTTGTGGTGGGCTCAGGAATGTCACCTAAACAAGGGACTCTCTGTGACCCGACCAGAGGCGAGTCAGATTCTAACGACAGATGCCTCAGACAAGGCTTGGGGAGCACACCTCAATGGAAAATGGGTGCAAGACACGTGGCCTGTCAGACTTCAACATTTGCATATCAACTTGAAGGAGATGTTAGCAGTTCAGTTTGCATTGATGGCTTTCAAGGATTTACTTCACCCAGGACATGTGTTGATTCAAACAGACAACACTACTGTCATGTGGTACATCAACAAGCAAGGGGGAACCCATTCGTACCCTCTTTGCAGGCAAGCGATGATTTTGTGGGAGGCTGCTCTCAGTTTACACCTCAATCTTCAGGCAAGGTTTCTACCAGGAGCACAGAACTCCTTAGCAGATGTGTTGAGCAGACAAATAGTGGATCCTCACGAGTGGAAACTGGATCCTCATGTATTTCAAAAGTTGACAGTGTTATGACTCCAGACATAGATCTGTTCGCTTCTCCACTAAATTACCAGTTGCCAAAGTTTTGCACAAAACTGTTTCATCCCACAGCTTGGAAGGTGGATGCTCTATCATTCAGTTGGAGCAATCTTCATGTCTATGCCTTTCCACCTCTGCCTCTCATTCCCAAGGTACTCTTGAAGGCCAGAAAAGACAAGCCATCCATGATTCTGATTGCGCCGGATTGGCCTCGACAGCACTGGTACCCACTACTGAGGAGTTTAGTACGGGAGCCTCCATGGCCTCTGCCTTTGATTCCGCATCTTTTGTCTCAGGAGGGCAATCACTTCCTCAATGTCAAGATTCAGTCTCTGCATCTCACAGCCTGGCATATTCTGTTTTAGACCCTGGAGGGTCTCAGCTTCCACAACAAGTTTTGAATGTTATTTTGGAGGCCAGAAGGCCTAGTACAAGGAAAGTTTACGCTGATAAATGGAGGAGATTTTTTCTTTGGAGCAAAGCGAAGGACTTTGATGTTTCCAAACCTGATTTAAGTGTTTCTCTTCAATATCTTACTGAGTTATTGGACAAGGGTTTGTCTTTCTCCTCGATAAAGGTTCATGCTGCAGCCATTTCTGCTCACTATGACTGTGACCCTCCTTTATTTTCCCATCCTTTGTTTAAGCAATTTCTTAGAGGGGCAAAGAACATAAGACCCCCACGTAGAGCTCCTACTCCTGCTTGGGATCTCAATTTTGTGTTGGAAAAGCTTACTCTACAACCTTTTGAGCCTGCAGCTACTGCCGAGTTAAAGTATTTGTCATGGAAGACTGCTTTTTTGTTGGCCATTACCTCTGCAAGAAGGGTTTCTGAATTACAGGCCCTTATGGCAGTGGAACCTTTCCTGATTTTTCATAAGGATAGGGTATCTTTGTGTACTAATCCTTCCTTTATGCCTAAAGTGGTTTCTAGTGTGGCCTTGAACCAAACTATTCATTTGCCTACTTTTTATGCAAACCCTCAAAATAAAGGGGAGAAGATTTTGCATACTTTGGATATTCACAGGCAGTTACGTTATTATTTGAGCAGAACCAAGGGGTTCAGGCAGTCTCAGCAGTTGTTTGTTTCTTTTGCTTTGGGTTCTCAGGGAAAACCTGTTTCAAAACAAACTATTTCTAAATGGATTGGTTTTTGTATTTCTTTCTGTTATTCCCATCATGGTAAGGAGATTCCGGCTGGAATCAGACCTCATTCCACTAGAGCTACTGCCACTTCTACTGCCTTTCTAAGGGGGGTAGCTACGAAAGATATTTTGGAAGCAGCCACTTGGAGTTCAGTACATACTTTTTCCAAGCATTACCACCTTCCTCTTTATTCTAAGTCTAGGGCTGGATTTGCCACTGCAATATTACAGGGCATTTTAGCAGCCCCTAATGCTTTATGATTTTGCCATCCTCCCTTTACCTCTGCTTTGGGATTCTACCCATATGTAAGGACTGCAGCAATGCGAGATGAAGAACATAGTACAGTTTTGTACCTACCATAAATGTAGATGTTCGAAGATCCACATTGCTGCAGTCCAATTTACCCTCCCTCCTTCCCCTCTGTAGTTTGGCATGGTTATATGGTTGAGGTGATGGTTGTTGTTGGGCATGTTTTTGGGAGGTATCCTGTTTTTGGGCTGTGGCCTTTCTTTTTAGGGCCTTCTGACATCTGGGGCAAGAAAAGACTGAGGATATGACGTCGGTCATGCGCTTTTATACCCTGTCGCTCTGATGTCAGATCTGAGCACCCATGACCAACGTCAGCCTTATACTTTGGTATTCGGGCCGACCGAGGACAGCGGACTACCCATATGTAAGGACTGCAGCAATGTGGATCTTCGAACATCTACATTTATGGTAGGTACAAAACTGTACTTTTTGCATACACTGTGCCATGTATGAAATACATATTCCTTTATTCTTGTTTTGCTTTTATTTCTGTACTGTTTGGCAGATTCTTTTTAACAGTTTCCATTTCCCTCCCTTCTTGGAATTGACATGATGGGCCTGTAGAGGCCCTGTCTGTGCTGTCTAGGCACAGGGCATAGAGGTAATCCATGTAAAATTTGCCTAAAATTTAGTTATATCCTCTGTAAGAAGTGTAAAGAAAAACTTCAGTTTACCCTTTGAAACAGGCCCTTGCAGGGTAATTGACACATTCTGGCTCATCAGGTTACAGTGTCAGTTCTTTAATATTGTCTTGGCCATTACAAGTAAAGGTTATTGAAAAAGCTTAAGGCTGTTTTGTGTAACTATGGCTCTCTCCATAACACCAATACTCCTGCTTCCACAGGCAGATCAGGTTAGGCTCAGCCTGACCCTAATTTGCCAGAACAATTCAGACCAGCTGGCTGCTATTTTAATTGTGAATTTTGCCCACAAGCCATCAGAGTAGACTGTTCCAGTTCCTCTGAGGTCTACCTCATCTGATGCCCCCTCTCCCTCACAGATTATGAAATTTGATGGAAGTGGTTATCAGAGTTGAAGAATGGTGGCATCAGTCTGTCCTATCCTTATGGCTAAGGTGCACAGATAGACTTTCAGAAATGCAGGCTGTAATTTTTTTCCAATACCAACCTCTCCACTGTTCTTTTTATTAGCTATGTCATTCCCTAGGCTTCTGGTGTTGAGGACTGCTTCAGTGAACCAAGTGACTCTGGTGCCAATGTCACCATTTGTAAGGGCTGTAAACTCTGTGCTGATACCACTGGAGGCTAGGTACAAGGCATCAGATTTTCGGCCCCCATATTCAGCTATAGCCCCTTGCCAAATGCTTTACGTGGCACAGGTGCTATTCTCAGTGTCAGCAGTTCACACCTACCTGGATTTAGTGCTGTCGGTGCCATCCTTAACACTAAGCATCACAACTCTTGCTGCTCAAGCAATTGGGTCAGCCTTGGTGGTTTCAACACCAGGAATGCCCTACTATATGCCAGTATGTGTTTGACATTAGTTACTTTGGAGCTATCACTGAATCTCGCAGTACAGCAGTAGTATATACAAGGGCTGTCTGGACTATGAGATGTCTGCTGTGCACCAGCTAGTTTGTCTCATATTTTGCATCTTTTGGTGATGTTCTTCATGTTTCACTGTTGCAGTCATCACATTTGGGTTATCTGCCTGCAGATAGCCCTCAGCCGGCATGAATACCAGAGTCTTGGGATTTCAGCATCTGATGCTGTCGCTTCTTCCATGACGTCAGGTCGTCAGGGATATAAAAGATGCAGCCGATGCTATTACATCAGTCTTTCTAGCCATGCGGTTCCTGAAGCAGAAACAGTTTGCAAGTGCCAGTTGGCAGACTCCTGAAATTTTCAGACCTGAAGTCTTCTAAAAGATAAGTACCCCATTGGGGATAATTTTTTCTTGCTCTAGCCGATGTCAGAAAAAATTAATTGTCTTACCTGTGGAAAGCAAATACCTCATAGAGATTTTCATTCTTACTGCATCACCTGTTTAGTCCCAGACCACAACGTCACTCCCTGTCAGTTTTGTGATTTGTTCAATGCTTGAACTATTCGTTGTCGGGCAATTTTTGTAGCTAAATTCTTTTGCTCTCGATCTCTGTACTCCGAAATGGCTTCGTTAAGCCATCCGACTACCGATCTTCTGAAAAAACAAAGATAAAGATAGAGACAGATCGCATAGGTCCAAAACTGCCGACAATGCTTCTGTTAAGCTAGTCACCAGTCCGCTGGTACTCAGTGAAGCACTTTTGCAGCTCCTGATAATCGCTTCTACAGATTCGCGGGCCTCTACTGAGACCCATTCGGACTCCGGTATGCCACGAGATGCTTCTTCGACTATGGAACCTGCGGATGTCTCTACCTCTCCAGCTCCCAGGAAACCTGACGGGTACTATAGAGTACCAGACTCTCACAAATTCATCTTAAAGAATCCTACTGTGGATCCTAAGACTATTTCCCAAGGACCAAAAGGCATTAAGTCTACTACTGCCAAGAATCCCACCCCTTCTGACAGGGATTCTAGGGCTTTAGAGAGATGTGGCAAGAAAGTATACACCTCTGCTACTCTGGCCATTAGGGCTTTAAATTGCCAGTTTCATATGTTAAAGTATCAGCAGCATATTATGGGGCTAATTAAACAAACTGATGTTGATTCCTGACTGTGCAGAACACAAAGGTTTACAAGAGTTAATGCATTCTGCTGCCAAGTTGGTAAACATACTTTGCAATGTGGTTTTGATGCTTTAGAAGCGTCTTGCAGGGCTGCTGTCACTGGGTCTTTTCTTAGAAGGCATGCTTGGCTTAAGGAACAAAACTTGCCAGATCATGTCAAAGCAAAATTACTGGATGCACCCTTAAACCAAGAGCGCTTATTTGGCAATAAAGCAGAAGAAGTCATCAAAAGGATGGAGGAGAAAGCTAAATCTATACAAACTGTTAAAGATTTCTTGGAAGTACAGCCACCTAGATTCTGGTCCTTTCCAGTCCCTTCCAGGCCTTCTCAGTCCAAACCCAGGGGCAGCAGACCACCAAGACTTCGGTCTCAAGTTATGCATAGAGTGGGTTGCTCCCACGTCTAAAACCTGAATAGTAAGCCACCCCCTATGGTAAGATTGCACAATGACTTATTAACTCCTCCAAGCCTTGCTCAAGTACTTGCATCTTTAGGAGGAAAACTCACCCTATATGCAAAAAACTGGGAATACATATCCCCAGACAAATGGGTTTTAAACTTTGTTTCCCTAGGATATAGATTCCACTTTCACTCGCTTCCAACCCTAAGGGGATGGCCAGACCCCTCCCCCTAAGCCAGTGGGCGGAGGCCCAAAAGCAAGTACTTTCTCTCCTCAGCATCAAGGCTATTCAACCTGACCCAGCAGAACAAAAGGTACAAGGCTTTTATTCAAGACTGTTCCTGGTTGCCAGAAAAGAAAACGCCTGGCATCCTGTCCTGGATCTGACTATTCTCAACACCTTTCTGGTGGCTCCAAAATTCAAAATGCTAACTCTCCAACAGCTACTTCCTATGCTAGTCAAGGTTGCCTGGCTGGCAACCCTAGACTTAAAAGAAGCTTACCTGCACATCCACATAAGGGAATATTGCAGGAAATACCTACGCTTCAGGGCAGACTCTATGCACTGTCGGTTCTCTGCACTTCCCTTTGGCTTATCTACTGTGCCCAGGGTATTCACAAAGTGCCTAGCTCCAACCATTGTATTTTGCAGGCAAGGAAGTATTCAGATTTCCCCATACTTGGACGATTGCTTGATTCAGGCGGAAAGTCAGAACTTGGCTATTACAGCACCTGGCATTTGTAGAGAGACTTCTAACTTCACTGGGGTACACCATCAATGAAAAGAAATCATACCTTGTACCCTGCCAACAGATTATATTCCTAGGAGCAAGTGTGTATTCCTGGGAGCAAGCTTGAACACAATTTCCCAGATGGCATTCCTCACTCCAGAGAATTTGACAAACTACTTCAGTCTACTGGCCACCAAAACCCAAACTATCTGCAAGGAAAATATTGCAAGCCCTAGGGTTCATGGCCTCTTGCATTCTGTTAATTCCATATGCAAGACTGCATATGAGGAAATTTCAGTAGTATCTAAAAAGTCTATGGTGTCAACATTCTCAGGACCTGGAAGCAATTATTCCTACCATTCCTTGTCTAAGGGCAGAGTTCCTTTGGTGAGCAGAGGCCTGCAACCACAACAAGGGACTCTCACTCTACCCCCAAACTATAACAATAGAAGCATCAGACTATGCATGGGGGGCTTATATGGTAGGGAAGTGCATCCAGGGCAAATGGAACCCAAAGCAGATGCACCTGCATATCAATCAAAAAGAAATGTTAGCTGTACAGAATGCTCTGACAGCCTTCAAAGGCCTTATTCTTCCAGGACAACTATTGGTAAAGACGGGGACAACACCACAGGTGTTCTTCGTGTTTCACTGTTGCAGTCATTACATTTGGGTAATCCTGCTGGCAGGTTGCCCTCAGTCGGCCAGAATTCCAAAGTCTTGGGTCCTGCGTCGGCCATCGTCACCCCTTCCCTGACGTCAGGTCGTCAGGGGTATAAAAGCAGCAGCCGATGCCATTTTCTTCAGTCTTTCTTGCTGCGCGGTGCCCGAAGCAGAAGCAGTTCGCAAGTGCCGGTTAGCCGACTCCTGAGATTTTCGAGTTTGAATTTCAGGTCCAAAGTCTTCTATAAAGTACCCCGTTGGGGAAACCTCCAGAACCGATGTCAGAAAAAGTTAATAATTGTATTGTGGGAAGCAAATACCTCATAAGGACTTTCATTCTTACTGTATTCCTTGCCTAGGCCCTGATCATAATTTTCTGGGTTGTCAGTTTTGTGCTGGATTCAACCAACGCACTATTAAGCGTCTGTATGATTTTGCTTTAAACTACTTTGGACGCAGATTTAATTATCCAGAAATGTCGTCGGAAAGCCATCCAACTATCAGAGTTCACAAAAAACGCAAAGAAAAAGAAAGACAGCTGAGGACCAAAACCGACGACAAAGCTTCTCCTAAGCCAGTCGCTGGTTCTCAGTGAGGCGCTTTCGCAGCCCCTGACAACCGCTACTTTAGAGTCGCAGGCTGCTACTGACTCCCACGTGGAGTCGGCCATGCCGCTGGAAACTCAAAGTATTGGAGCCTCAGACGCTAATCCTTCAGATGGGTCCGGTGCTGCTGAGCAGGCACCGACTTCTGAGGGGGTATTCAGACCCAAACACCTGTACATTAAACCGACTTCAAAGGCAAAGACTAAAGCACCTTCAAAGGCAAAGAAGCAACCTCAAGAGCCACGTGGACAGGCCCCCATGCCCAAAAAACAGATGCTCAATATGGCCGAAGACTTGATCACCTTGATCAGGGGTTCCCATCCCCCTCCTGATAAGAGGCCTAGGCAAGAGACCGAATATGAATCTTCAGATCAGGTTTCCATTTCTTCTGATTCCTCTTCTGATCAGGAATATTATTTTCCCCCATGAGGATTCTGATGCTGAAGAATCCATACCTTCAGCTTCTCCTTCTGAGGATTATTCTTTTGGGAAAACCTTGCATACCATGAGGGAGCATTTCCACTGGGAGAGCCAAGATTTTTCAGAGTCTAAAAAGAGGCTCAGGGATTTCCTGTTACTACCTCAGCATAAGCCACTAGCTATCCCTCCTGTGTTAGATATTGTAGATGTGTTTTTGGAGTCGAGCCTTACCCCTGACTCCTTACCTCCAGCTCCTGTTAAGCCTGACAGATATTACAGGCTTCCTGACTCACATAAATTCCTTTTTAAAAACCCTGCTGCAGACCCAGAAATGTTTCTCAGGGTCCCAAGGGTGTTAAGGCTTCCACTGCAAAAAACCCTACCCCTTCTGATAGGGATTCTAGGGCACTGGATAGATGGGGGGATAAAGGTTTACACATCTGCTACCTTTGCTATAGGGGCCTTAAACTGTCAATTTCATATGCTCAAATATCAGCAACATGTCATGGCATTGCTTAAACAGAAAATGTTAAATTCTGAATGTGCAGAAAACAAGGAAATGCAGAATATATTGCATGCAGCTGAACAAGTTGTAAAGCATACTTTGCAATGTGGTTTTGATTTTTTAGAGGCCTCCTGCAGGGCCGCAGTTACTGGTTCTGTAATTAGAAGGCATGCTTGGTTAAAGGAACAAAATCTGCCTGATCATGTTAGTTAAATTATTAGATGCACCTTTACAAGCATGATTGGTGTTAAAGCAGAAGAGGTGTTAAAGAAAATGGAGGACAAGGCTAAATCTATGCAAACGGTCAAAGATTTTCTTACAAGTACAGCCACCTAGGTTTAGTAGACACTGGCCAACAAAGAAGTGGTCCTTTCCAGTGTCAGACCTCAAAACGGTAGACCCAGATGCCCTAGAGGCAGATCCCAGGCTCAGGGTTCATACAGGTCAAGACAGTGGGGTGCTTCTACTTCCAAAAGTGGAGAAGACAAATCACAACCCTACAGGAAACAGTCCCAATGACTTCCCCCTGACTGCACCAAGCACTTATTTCCTGGCAGCACCCTTAGGGGGAAAATTAGCACTTTTTTTCTCAAAATTGGCACATTATAACCCAGGAGAAGTGGGTTCTAAATATCGTGTCACAAGGCTACAAGTTCCATTTCCATACCCTGCCAAAGACAAACAGGGATGTTTGGCCAGATCTGCCAAAAAATCAATAGGCAGAGGCACAAAAACGAGTCTCATCCCTCATGGACATGAAGGCCATTCAACTAGTGCCAGAGCAAGAGAGGGGACAAGGATTTTACTAAAGACTGTTCTTGGTACCCAGAAAGGACAAGGCCTGGAGGCCAATACTGGACCTATCAATTCTGAATACATTCCTGGATATACCAAAATTCAAAATGCTGACTTTGCAGCAGCTACTACCCATGCTGGGCAAGAATGCTTGGCTTGTAACTTTAGACCTAAAAGAGGCATACCTGCATGTCCAAATCAGACAAATATGCTGAATATACCTCAGATTCAAGGCTGGTTCAATGTATTACCAATTCTCTGCACTGCCCTTTGGCTTATCTACTGCACCCAGGGTCTTTACAAAGTGCCTGGCACCAGTAATTGCATTCTGCAGACAGAAGATTACAAATATATCCTTACTTGGACGACTGTCTAATTCAAGCAGAGAACAAGGACATTCTTCTACAGCAACTGGCGTTTGTGAAAAAAAACTTCTAATATGCCTAGGGTACACAGTCAATGAAAAGAAATCAAAACTAGTACCCTCACAAGAGATAATATTCCTGGGTGCAAGCTTAAATACAACTGCCCAGATGGCTTATCTCACGCCAGACAAACAAAGACAGTTGACTGCCTATGTTAGCAACAAAGGCCCAGTTATCTGCAAGAAAAATTCTGCAGGCTTTGGGTTTCATGGCATCCTGCATCCTACTAATTCCATATGCAAGACTGCATATGAGGAAACTTCAATGGTACCTAAAAAAGTGTTTGGACTCAACATTGCCACAGCCTGGAAACTATAATTACTGTCATTCCCTGCCTGCAACAGGAGTTTCGATGCTGGGCAAAGGCTTGTCACCAAAACAAGGGACAGCCGTTCACATTGCCCCCAGCCAGGCAGACACTAACAATGGATGCGTCAGATTATGCCTGGGGGGCCCACATGGCAGGAAGATGCATTCAGGGAACATGGACCTCAAACCAAATGCATCTACATATCAATCAAAAAGAGATGCTAGCTGTTCAAAATGCCCTGACAGCCTTCAAAGACCTACTTCAACCAGGACAACTACTGATAGACAACACCACGGTCATGTGGTATATAAACAAGCAGGGGGGCACACATTCTTACCCCCTTTGCAGACTAGCCATGACTTTGTGGGACACAGCACTGACTTACCAAGTACATCTGCAGGCACAATTCCTACCAGGAAGGAAAAATACTCTGGCAGATGAACTAAGCAGAAACCTCATGGATCCCCACGAGTGGCAGCTGGATCCACAAGTCTTCAGCATGATAACAAGGAAATGGGGATGCCTGCACATAGATCTATTTGCCTCTCCTCACAACTACCAACTACAGAGATTCTGCACAAGGATTTATCACAGACAAGCATGGAAAGTGGGCGCCCTATCCTTCAGCTGGAAAAACCTATCAGTGTATGCCTTTCCCCCTCTACCTGTCCTCCCCAAGGTACTCCTAAAGGTCAGACAGGAGAAGCCAAAGATGATACTGATTGCACCAGACTGGCCCCGCCAGCACTGGTACCCAGTATTAAGAAGCATGTCTCAATGCCCAGCTTGGACCCTACCTCAAGTACCGCATCTACTGTCCCAGCAAAACAATTGGATCCTGCACAGCCAGCTCAGGACTTTAAACCTGGAAGCATGGCAGTTAATATATTCATACAAAACACACCTCTCAGCAAAGCTGTGATGGATGTCATTTTGGAAGCCAGAAGGCCTAGTACTAGAAAATCTTATGCTGGAAAATGGAAGAGATTCTGTGCTTGGAACCAGGCACAAGGAGCAGATAACAGCTGTGCCAAATATTTCTCAGATTTTACAATACTTAACTGAGATGCTGGACAAAGGCCTATCTTTCTCATCTATTAAAATTCATGCCTCTGCCATTTCAGCTCATTATAATGCAGAGCCACCAATCTTTTCTCATCCCTTATTAAAACAGTACCTCAGAGGAGCCAAAAATTTAAGGCCTCCAAGGAGATCACCAATGCCTGTATGGGACCTCAACTATGTCTTGGAAAATCTCACCCTGCCTCCTTTTGAACCAGCTGCTACTGCTGATTTGAAGTTTTTATCTTGGAAAACGACTCTGCTTCTAGCAATAACTTGTGCAAGACGAGTTTCAGAGCTACAGGCACTCATGGCGGTGGAACCTTTTATCATTTTTTATCCGGACAGGGTCTCCCTGAGGACAAACCCAACATTTATGCCTAAAGTGGTGTCCAGTATGGCTCTTAATTAAACCATTCATCTGCTGACTTTTTATACAAATCCACAGAACAAGGGGGAAAGAATTCTGCATTCTTTAGACTTACACAGACAGCTTAGATTCTACTTGGACAGAAGCAAAAAGTTTCAGAAAAACAGAGCAATTACTAGTGACATATGCTGCAGGATCACAAGGAAAGGCTATCTCAAAGCAGACACTTTCAAAATGGATAGGCCACTGCATTCGTTTCTGCTACTTATACCATGGCAAGCCAGTTCCTAAGGGCATTAGGCCACATTCCACCAGAGCTGCAGCCACTTCATCAGCCTTTCTCAGAGGAGTACCAATCAAGGACATTTTAGAGGCCGCTACTTGGAGTTCAGTGCACACCTTTACAAAGCACTATCTGCCACTCTACTCTAAATCCAGGGCTGGCTTTGCCACTGCAGTTCTGCAGGGTCTCGTAGCTGCTCCTAATGCTGTTTAGCTCCAGCCTCCCAGCTATAGCTTTGGGAATCTACCCAAATGTAATGACTGCAACAGTGAAACACGAAGAACATAGTACAGTTGTGTACACTTACCATAAATGTAGATGTTCGAGTGTATTCACTGTTGCAGTCCAGGTTACCCACCTGCCACCCCCCTTTTTTTCTTCTGATGGAACTTATCTTTCCTTCTCTGATTTATACAACCTATGTGGTGTGTTTGCTGGTGGATGAAGGTAAGTTTATATTGCTGCATGTTATTTTTTATATAGATATAAATTTTGATTACCCTTTTGGGGGGCACCTGACATCTGGGGCAAGAAAAACTAAAGAAAATGGCGTTGGCTGCTACTTTTATACCCTTGATGACCTGACGTCAGGGAAGGGATGACGACAGCCGACGCAGGACCCAAGACTTTGGAATTCAGGCCGACTGAGGGCAACCTGCCAGCAGGATTACCCAAATGTAATGACTGCAACAGTGAATACACTCTAACATCTACATTTATGGTAAGTGTACACAACTGTACTTTATGTGGTACATAAACAAGCAGGGGGGAACCCATTCCTACCCACTCTGCAGAGTAGCCATGGCTCTGTAGAACACAGCCTTGAGCAACCAACCAAGTGCACCTACAAGCTCAATTCCTGCTAGGCAATTCACTGGCAGGCGACTTAAGCAGAAATCTCATGGACCCACACGAATGGAAACTGGGACCCAATATATTCAAGCTTTTGAGGAACAGATGGGGACACCAGCGATGGACCTGTTTGCTTCCCCTCAGAACTATCAATTGAACAAATACTGCACCAGAACTCCCCACAGCCAAGCTTGGAAAGTGGATGCCCTGTCCTTTACCTGGGAAAGCCTCTCAGTCTATGCATTTCCCCCTCTGCCACTCCTCTCGAAGGTTCTACTAAAAATCAAACAGAACAAGCCAAGGACAATATTGATTGCATCAGACTGGCCACGCAAGCACTGGTACTCTCTTTTGTGCAGTCTGACAGTGCTACAACCATGGCACCTGCCTCAGACTCCTTCCCTGCTGTCCTAGCAGGCGGGCCAGATTCTGCACCCTCAGCTGCAGACCCTGAACCTTGCAGCCTGGCTAATCCCCTGAACTCACCACTAGCAACCCTCATTAAGAAGGTGCTGGATGTCATTCTTGAGGCAAGAAGCTCTAGTACTAGAAAATCCTGGAAAAGATACTGTTCCTGGAGCCAGTCTCAAGGGATGGGCACAACTGTGCCCAGCTTACCTCATATACTAGATTACTTAACAGAAATGCTCCACAAGGGCCTATCCTTCTCATCAATTAAGATTCATGCCTCTGCTATCTCAGCTCATTATAATACTGAGCCCACCCCTCTTCTCTCATCCACTGGTAAAGCAGTTCCTTAGAGGGGCCAAGGAGAGCTCCCACTCCAGCCTGGGACCTTAACTTTGTTTTGGAAAAACGAACACTTCCCCTCTTTGATCCGGCTGCTACAGCAGAGTTAAAATTCCTCTCATGGAAAACAGCGTTACTTCTAGCCTTCACTTTAGCAAGAAGTGTGTCTGAACTGCAGGCCCTTATGGCAGTGGAACCCTTCATTATCTTCCATGCAGACAGGGTTTCCCTCAGGACTAACCCATCTTTTATGCCCAAGGTGGTGTCTAGTGTGGCTTTGAACCAGTCCATTCATTTGCCTTTTTTCCCCTAATCCCCAGAATTAAGGGGAAGGGATACTGCATTCTCTGGATGTGCACAGACAGCTTAGATTCTATTTGGACAGAACTAAGCCTCTCAGAAAACTGACCATCTGCTACTCAGCTTTGCTGCAGGGGCAGAGGAGAAGGCCATTTCAATGCAAACCATTTCCAATTGGAAAGCACACTGCATCCATTTCTGCTACAAGCACCATAGAAAACCTACCCCACAGGGGACAACACATTCCAATAGGGCTACACCTACCTCTATTGCATGTCTCAGAGGAGTCCTTACCCAGGGACATCCTGGAAGCAGCACCCTGGAGCCCTGTACACACTTGCACCAAGCGTTAACACTTGCCTGTTTTTTCTAAATCCAGAGCTGGATTGCCACAGCAGTCTTACAGGGCCTGATTGCCAGCCCTAATGCTTCTTAATCTACCTCCACCCTTCCTTAGCTTTGAGAATCAACCCAAATGTGATGTCTGCAACACTGAAACACGAAGAACATAGTACAGTTGTGTACACTTACCCTAAATGTGGATGTTCAAGTGTATTCACTGTTGCAGTCCTGGTTACCCTCCCTTCAGCCCCCTGATTGTCTTTGCTTTCACCTATCCTTTTTGGTTTGGCATATCTTATACTATGTGTATTTGCTTTTTGCTGGGGGTGTGCCACACCATATAATTGCTTCCTATTTTGGGGACACCTGACATCTGGGGCAAGAAAAACTGATGTAATGGCATCAGCTGCATATTTTATACCCGGCCTGACGTCATGGAAGAAGCGACAGCATCTGACGCAGAAATCCCAAGACTCTATTATTCAGGCCAGCTGAGTGCTACCTGCAGGCAGATAACATAAATGTGATGACTGCAACGTGAATACACTTGAACATCTACATTTATGGTAAGTGTACACAACTGTACTTTTTGAATCTGTTCAAGCACGGAACAAACTCATAATGATAAGATCTGTAAAATACTTAATTACTAGCTCAGGCAGCTAAGGAGACCTCCATCTCCCTCTATAGAATGTCAAGCACCTGTCAAAAATTTTTCGGAAGGCTCTAAAAAAATTAAAATGAATATCCCTCTCTTAAATCCCCTTTTCCAAAAAGGAAAGGAAGGAAGCACTACTTTTCCTGGGGCACCCTCTTTTAATTCTGAGTTCAGATAATTTCTTCATGTTCTGGAAAATTGGGATGATCCTCACTGATCAGTCCTTTCACCTCTGGTGGGGGTACAGTATATTTGTCATTTTCTCTACAGACCTCCTGAGTGGCTTCCCATTAGGTGGAAATTTTAAAAGACACCACCAAAGTAGCATCCAGCAACCTGGGCACAATAGGCCTAGTACTGTATGAGGTAGACAGAAGCCATAGATTATCCTTTGTGGTCATAACCTCCTAAAGCAGGAATTGCTTGTTGGTCAGACCCCCTAAATCAGATTGTACTATCTGATCGGAGATCCCCTAAGTTGACATGATCGCAGTGGTCCTTGAGATTGCTTGCATTCTGCAGAGCACAGCTGTCCTTCCCCTGCTGTAGAGTTGAGTAATGGATATGTTTAAGTGCATGCTTTCATTAAAGGCACTAATTGTTTGATGAAGATTGTGTATTTTCAGATAGACATAGCTAACAAAATAACCCCATGTCTTGGAGAGAAAACTGTATGGACCACTTTGGAGTAAAAAAAAAAAAAAAAAAAAGATGAGGACCAGGCTGCAGCATCCACCAACAAGACAAACTAAGTAGTCCACATAATTGACAACTCTGAGGATGAAGCCTGAGTTATAGGAACTGGACTTGGCAGAGAATGCCAGGGCGGCATTACTTGATTCCTCTTTAACATCACCAAATAGGAGAGGTCTTGTAAAACAGCACCAAGTATATGGAGGAGCAGAAAATCTTCATGCTTGTGAAAGTAAAATTGCAGCCTACAGTGCTTGTATAATGGAATGCAGAGGAACCAGATTTGAATATGGTTCTAATCTTGCCAATGCCAACATCACCAGGGGAATGCTGGTAGAGGCCAGGCTCAGCTGGGTGCCTTCTAGCAACATCACCTATTGAGAGGCTGTGGTAACTGCCACTCAGTAACAGACTGCGGTCAGCACCTGAGTTGCCAGCAGCACTTCTGAAAGATGTTCACCGTGCTATACTGCTGCAGTCATCACACTTGGGGTTATCCTGTCGTCAGGCGGTCCCGCAGTCGGCCGAATCCCAAAGTCCTGGTCCAGCGTCGGTTGTCTTCGCCTCTTCCCTGACGTCAGTGCGACAGGGGTATAAAAGAGACAGCCGACGCCATTTTCTTCAGTCTTTCTTGCCGCGCGGTGCCTGAAGCAGAAGCAGTTCGCAAGTGCCAGTCGGCCAGCTCCTGAAATTTTCGAATAGAGTTTCAGCCCGAAGTCTTCTCTAAAACTAAGTACCCCGTTGAGGAAACTTTTCTTGCCTCAGACCGATGTCAGACAAAGTTAATAATTGTATTTCTTGTGGGAAGCAAATACCTCATAAGGATTTTCATTCTCATTGTATTCCTTGCCTAGGCCCACCACAACGTCTCTGGTTGTTTGTTTTGTGCTAGGTTAAACAAACATACAATTAAGTGTCGGGCAGAATTCGCCCAGCATTATTTTGGCAGAAAATTTAACTATAGCATGCCGTCTGAGCAACCGACATCAGCAATGATTAAAAAACGCAAAGAAAAGGACCGGCAGCCAAGGCCAAGACCAGATACCGAGGCCTCAGCAAGGCCTGATGACGGTTCTCCGGTTTTCAGCGAGGCACCTTCGCAGCCCCTGACTACCGCTGATTCAGAAATTCTGACGGCCTCCCAAACCGAAGCAGTTGGGCCTCAGGAACCAGTTCCACCTCACTCCTCGGACGCCAGCCCCGACGGGGATCTGGAAATTTTGGATAGGCCTTCTGTCTCTGAAGGTGTTTTCAAACAGACACCTATCTCTGCCAAGCCTTATGCTAAACTCAAAGCCCCCTTGAAAGTTAGAAAACCGGGGCCACACACACCCCCACAGGCCCCTATGCCTAAAAAGCAGATGCTTAAGATGGCTGAGGATTTAATTGCCCTTATCAGGGGATCCCAACCCCCACCTGACAAAAGGCCTAGACTGGAGGAAGATTATCCTTCCTCTGACCAAGCATCCATTTCCTCAGGCATCTCTGATGACCAGGATTACTCCTTCCCTCCTTATGAAGACTCAGATGCTGAAGAGTCCATTCCCTCTGTCTTCCCCCCCCCCCCGAAGACTACTCTTTTGGAGAAACTTTACACACCATGAGGGAACACTTCCACTGGGAAGGCCAAGATTACTCTGACTCCAAGAAAAGACTCCGTGAGTTTCTTCTTCTTCCACAGCATAGAACCCTGGTAATTCCTCCAGTTTTAGACATTTTGGATGATGTTTTCTCTGAATCCAGTTTAAACCCAGATTCCTTACCTCCAGCACCAGCTAAACCAGACAGATACTACTGAGTTCCTGATACTCAAGTTTTTATACAAAAGCCCTACTGCAGACCCCAAGACCATTTCCCAGGGTCCCAAAGGGGTTAAGGCCTCTACTGCTAAGAATCCACTTCCTTCTGAAAGAGATTCCAGAGCATTAGAAAGATGGGGAAAGAAAGTGTATACGTCTGCCACTTTGGCCATGAGGGCCTTAAACTGCCAATTCCACATGCTAAAATACCAACAGTATTTGATTACACAGTTAAAGCAGAAACTGATCCCTCAGACAGATCAACTTGATCTACACTATTGCTTTTGCACCTGCTGGATTACTTGTTTGCTGAGTCACCTTCCAGCAAGCCTCATCAGACCTCAGTATTCTGAAAGTGCCCACATGGCTTCTCCATTTCTAAATATAGCTGGCAATTTACTGTAACTCAGGATGCTTATCAACATCCTGAGATCAGTGGGGGGAAATGGTTCCAGTAGAGATATCTGTAAGTACAAGTGAATGCATTTTTTTCCATGTGGTGAGGACCAGAACCTAAACCCAGAGTGAACACCTCTTATTGTAGTTCTGGTCTCTTCCATTAAGGTAAAGCTGATACTGTCTCAACTTTCACTCAGGTGTTCAGTTTACAAAGCATGAACAGGAGAGAAGTCCCAAAGAAAAAACAAAGGCAGATATAGGAGCAAATAAATGTAATGCAAACTAGGATTAAGCGCTTTCGTAAACAAGTTACTTCATCCGACTCAAATTACTAAAAGCACACACATCCTTTTGTACCCCTCCCCAGTATCACATGATACATCACGTGGTTCCTTGGGTCAGCAAGAAAGGTACATTTTATCTAATGTCTTAAACAGAGAGCCCTGAACAAACACTTGGATCTGTAGCCATCATTTGAAATTTGAACTGACAGCTACATCAGATGTAAATGTTCTGTCACAGAGTACCTTTTTCTTAGTTACTATAACTTCAACAAGGAGACTGTCAAAGTTAAAGCCTTTATAATCAAATCTTTGTGCTTAGTCATTCCTAAAGTGGGGGTAGTTGTCATAAAGTATGTGGCCACAGAGTTCAACCTAAATCCGGGCATCAGTTTCCCAGTTTTCTTTTCTCTTTCACTCATAATGGTAACTATCAGCTCCACTCTGTAGGCATTCATAGGAAGCTGTGCTTTTACCTCAGTAGGAGTCCTTCCAGAAGAGTGACAGTTGCTATCTACTATCCTTCCCAGAGAAAATGGGACAGGCCAGGGTGTGTAAAAAATAACACTTTTGATGTGGTAGTAAGCTGCATAAAATTCTGTTACCCAAAAGTAGGAAAAACCCAGTAACGATTTGAAATCTCACTTCACTGAATCCAGTAATATGGAGATAGAATGGCTAAAAAATGGACTTGCATATGTTTGATAAGGCCATTTTTTTGAATGTTTTATTTTCTGTGGGTACAGCAAATCATGTTTGTGTGTGTATAAGGGCTATTGTTGTTTGCCACTATTACCAGGGAGATGGCTGCTGGGTCTGAAAATATTGAAATGGACTATAATCCCCCTTCTGTTACTGACTGGACTGTATCTAGCACTGAACATTTCTTGTCTAAGGTAAATGATCAAGTAAATCCATTGCTTGATGGTGTTTTGAAGGAGGAGGTGGAATAAACACAAAGTGTGGATTTTATTGGACTCAGAAGCTGTCTTTTTGCATTGGAGAAGGAGTTATTTAGATTGAAGAGACTACAATATCAGAAGTTTCACTTGGAGGTATGTCTGAAGGAGGGGGTCATACCAAGGGGCTTGAGGGTGTTAAAAATGCCCTCTCAAGTGAATTGTGAATCACTCCTACTTAGTGAATGGCAGAAACTGAACATTAATACTAGTATGGGATATTGGAAACTGTTAATTGCTTCCACTGATAGAGAAATTGCTTTGGTGCTAACTTTGATCACAAGTAAGCATTCAGATCTTTACCGTTTTAGTGCTAACATCTTAGATAAATACATGCATGAGATGTTAGTGTGTGAGAATGTTTATTCCAGGTAACTGTTGCAGATAAAATTGAAGAAATTGAATAGAGACATACGAGACTTTGTGGCAGGTAATGTTTTTACATGGCCACGCTATACTAAGAATTCTGCAAGTGTTAATGTAACTGCTGGGGTGACAACCAATCAAGATGGGAGGGTACCAGAATTGAATTTAGAGACTGTAATGCCACAGGTTGAGCAAGAAAAGACTTCAGGTGCTCGAAGTAAAATGGTTACCACTGTGGCGCAGGTTCACCGGGAGTAAAGGAGAGATTCCCGGTGAACAGTGTGAACCTGGAGCCTTTTTTATGCCTTTCTTGCCCTCAAACCCCTGTTTTTCCACTGCCGATGAGGGAGAGGTCCTTTACCAGAGGTGGAGAGTAGCAGAGAGGCAGGAGTCTAATACGCAACAAGCGGAAACACGAGGATACAGCGGTGAGCCCTTATACCATTAAGAAGCTTTTCAAAATGCCAAGACTTGGTGCTAAATTTATCTATGCATAATTTAACAGAGGATGAGACTTTTGTACTGAACCAAGGATTGTCATTTATACTTAGTACTGACTCGGATCTTCCTGAAATTGTTTTAGACATTAAACAATTCACTCGCAACCTGATGCTCAAATTAACTTTCTGTTGTGATAATGTGAATGTTGGTCAGAACTACTTTAAGAAACCAAGTGCATTTATTCCTAAACTGAACCCTTTGGTTTAGGCATTTGAACAAATGTGTATCAATGATGTATATGATTTGTATTACAAACAGCATTTTAACAGGCAGAGGTTTAAGCACTTAAATTTGACAAAAGCAGAATATTCTGCACTTTGTGATTTAGAGAAGAATATTTCAGTTATGATTCGGCCAGCCGATAAGGGTGGCCAAATAGTGGTTTTAGATAGGGACAAGTATGATCATACCATGCATCTAATGTTGAGTGATGACTTTTATACTCTGATTACACGAAAAAAAGTTAATGAAATGATCAGGAAGGTAGGGTTTGAAATTAGGAGGTTGAATTATGTGGGAATGATAATTGATGACCTTTGTCAGTATTTTAATGTTTTATATCCCTCTATACCCATAATTCAGAGACTGCCAAAAGTGCACAAAGATGATAAAAAATCCCCCAATGAGACCAATAGTAGGTGGGGTTAATTGGTGCATTGAGCCCATATTGATCTACATAGAAAAGAGCTTGAGAACTCATAGCTAAATTTAAATATATACTGAGGGATATTGAACATTTCCTTAGGGATTTGTATGCATATACTATGGAGAATTGTCTGGGGAACCAAGTGTTATTGGTTACACTTAATGTGGTCTTGTTATTCACCACAATTCCTAATAATTTGGGCATAGATTTTTCTATTAAGTTTATGGAACCCGATTTGGGTAATAATAATATTAATACAACACAAATGAGGGAACTACTATGCTTTGTTTTGGAGAACAATGTGTTTATGTTTAGAGAATCCATCTATTGATAAGTCAGTGGTGTAGCGATGGGCACCTCGTGTGCGAAGAGCTACATGAATGCAGTGATGGCTACTTGGGAGAGAGAGTAACTAGTAGGAGGTCCTTTTAATAAACAAGTTCTATTTTTTTAGAAGATCTGTAGACTACCTCTTTGGATGGTACCCCTAAGACCTTGATGGAGTATGTTGACTCCTTGAATAGATATCATTTTTTTTTTTACATTCACTGTGAAATGATCTCATATGAATGTTGATTTCCTAGATGTGACCATTTTTAGGGATGATAGGAACTTGCTTGGGACTAGACTCCATAGAAAAGAATGCAGAGTAAATCATCTGCTCAGCAGAGAAAGTATGCATCCACAGTATATTTTTAGGAATGTGGCCCAAAGTCAGCTATATAGAGCTTCTAGACTCAATGTGAGTGAACAAGACTTTCAACAGCTTGATACTACTAGTACTGAGTTGATGCATAGAGGGTATGATATAGATATGACAGACAAATGTAGAGAAGGTGGTAAATATGAGAAGTACAAGAGCTAAAACTTCTCTGAACAGACACATGATGACAGGAGTTATAAGTTGAGAAGGAGATATAATAACTTAAAAATGTCATTCTGCTATTCAAGGAATATTAGCCAGTATACTAGTATTATTAGGAAGAACTGGGACATTCTAATGACTAGTGAGCAAGTTAGTAAATTTTTGGATCCAACACCTCAGTTTATTTTCAAAAATAAAACGTCCTTGAAGAGATGCCTTTGTGGTGCAAGGGATACTAATATACCAGTCATACAAGGAATAACTACTCCCTGTAGGAAGTGTTCCTTTTGTCCATATATTGATAGTTCCATCTTTTTGCACCCAGATACAGAGAATGATTTAACTTTAAGATCAAGGCTACCTGTACTAGTATGCATGTGATGTATTTAGCTGTATGTAGGGTATGTAGTAAATTCTATATTGGGAAGACTGATAGAATGCTAAAAGATAGGATTAGGGAACATGTATAGCATATAGGCAAGAAAAGCATGTTTAATGCGTTAGCGAAACATGTTGCCAATACTGATAGTACACATATTATGGTAACATGAGGAGGGGATATGTGATTAAGAACGAAATGGAAGGTCAATGGATCATTAGGTTGAGAGTGAATGCAGGGCATAGTTTGAATGATTGTATACCATTAAAACTTGTTTTGAAGGCCAGACCACTACAAAGGAAATGAGTGGTTGGCTATCCATCATATGCTGCCTTCGTGATCAAATACATTAGTATGATGTGTATGTGTATTTTTTTAAATATATTTCCATAAACATACATGTATAAATATATTATTGTTATGCTACTTCTGTGATCAAATATATGTGTATTTGTCCTTAGAAGGATGTATGTTTCATATATATTTTTATATATATTTGTTGTATTAACCTTATACATATATTTTATATGGATGGGCGCACGCAGGTCCTTGTTGGTGGGCATATTTTTGTGTATATGCATCTGTGTGTGCTGTGAATGTGTAGATAGGGTTGCTCTGTGTGGTTCTGACAGCCAATGAGGTGAAATACATTCCAGAGCCATTGTTTTGTGTTAATTCATTATTTTGACCAGAGAAAAAATCCAGGATGCACTAGTTATAAAACTCTCTAACTGATGGTCGCATCTGTGTGTAGGTGGGTGGTGTACTGTATGGTTCTGATATCAGCAAATAGTAATGCATAACTGTGGCTGTTATTAATGTATTTGTTCATGATTGTTATCACAATCAAACATATGAAGTGTTCACAGTAATGCAAAATGTTGGGATTTGTGGGCATGGGTGTGGGGGAGTGTTGAAATTGGGTTGATTGCATGTTTCTGACAGCATTGTGCTGAAATGCATTACTGTGGCCATTATTTATGTTTTTATTTATTTGGTAATGTTCATGCATCTGAGGTGTACACAGGCAAATTGCCTGCAAATGGGAGCTCACGAGTGTATGTGTAAGGATTTAAATACCATGGCCAATTAGTATTTTTATTTTACCTCAATCTGATATTTTTAATACAATTTGATATCAACATAATGACTGAAATTGCTTGGTACATTTGCTGTTTCTGGATAAAAATAAACCCGTTTGACCTTTCATTTGCTTAAGCTGAGCAGTCATTATTACTCTGTGACTAAAGTGTATTTGTGGGATGCAGATTAGAATGCATTACCATGGCTACTATGTGTATGAAAGAAAGTTGAAATAGATGTGGCCGTTTTTACCACAGATATATGAAGTATATAGTAGCAAAGTGACTATGGTATGATATCTGTGGATCAAGTTGACTGATGCTGCTGTCATTTGTTTATGTTAAATAGTCAGTCTGGATTTGTAGGATTATTTGTGAAGTATGTTGGTCTACCTTACTGTGGTTACTGTTTCTGTAAAACAAAATTGAAATTCATTACTGTGGCCATTTTTTTTAAATAATTGGGCATCTGAGCTGTGAACAGTCAGCAAAGTGGCATATTTTCTGGATACAAGGACTGTCTACAGATTGCAGGGACTGACCCTGGCATCATTTGCCCACGTTAAGTTGCCATTAGTCTGACTTTACAGGACTAATATGCATTTGTCTGAAGCTAGCTGGAATACTTTAATGTGGTTACTGTTTATATGAAACATTTGAGATACTTTTTGTTGTTTTATCACAATCAAATGTCTGAGGTGTAGATAGGGTCAGGAAGGTCACTCTAATCAATGGATTTACAAGGATTGTTGGTGGCCGAAAGTGGCTGGTCTTGATGTCATTTGCTCAAGTTGTTACTTTTGCTTTGAAGGACTAATGTCTGTGTTAAACACGTTTGATTGCACTACTGTGGCTATTTTTGTGAAACAAAGTTGAAATGTGTTACTGTGGCTATTTTGTTGTCCTAACCATCTCAGGTGTGCAGAGTTATCAAAGTAGTCATGATAGTAGAGTAAGAGCTGCTCTCTGTGAATGAAACTGTCTGCCACTGCTATAAGGATCAAGTTAAGCAGGCATTAAACTGTTTTTTTACAAAACAGATTTCCATTTGTGTGAAGCAAGTATTATACTTCACTGTGACCTTTTTATACAGACATTTGAGATGTGCACAATGAATAAAGTGACTGTAATCCATGGGTACGTGGGCTGTCTGATGGTGAGAATGACTCTGTGGGGTGCTGCACTGTACCTTAAAGTAAAACATTGGCCATAATTGCATTCATTTTTCATCACACTTGAAGATCAGCTTTATACATAAGTGACCATCTTTGATCTGTCCAGGATGTATGCTGATAGCAACTGATTAGTGCCATATTGGCAGAGCAAGTTGCATTGCTATCTCACAGTACTTGGTTCTCTGGTTGAGTTCTTGGTTGTGATTCTTCTGTGTAGAATGTGCGCATCCCCCCCATTTGAGTTTTATCTAGGTGTTCTGGTTTCCTATATCACAAAGACATTCTGTAAGCAAATTGGCATTCCTCTGATTTACCTTTAAGTAACTGCAATGTTTGACTGGGAGTGCACGTGTGTGTGTTGTGACAGACCTAATTTGTTAGGGACACTGTCGGTATGTATATGCGAAATAAAATTAACTTTACTGTGATTGCACAGTGTCGACATCAAATAAATAACTCTTCTAGCTAGAACATCTAGGTTCATAGGTATATACTAGGCTAATGATCACTAGGGCCATTATAAGCCTTGATGCGCAACCCAACCCAACCCAGTTGTGTCCTCATGTAACATAGGCTTCTAATTAGAGGGGTATGTTAGGAGGGTGCTAAAGGTTTAGTGGGGGGGGTATGTTAGGGCATATTTACTGTTGGCGTCTATCAGAGATGTGGGGGCCAGACCAGGGGTGAATTTTCAATTTCCTGTCCAATGGTCAAGGTTTTGTTTGAAAAGGGTTAGGGCTGGACTGTGCTTCACGTGGATGAGAAGCCTATTCCAGGGCTTGGGGATTCTCTGAGATGCATATCTGTCATATCAGCATGTTGTAGTTATGTCATAAGCAAAACTTAAATACTTGCATTTAGTGTTTCTTGTGCTATATGTTTTGCAGATATACAAAAGCTTCAACAGGCCTGGATCTAAAAATGCCAGGCATAGTATGCCTCTCAATAACCTGTAGGGGACTGACTATAGAGATAGACTTTAAGCTATCTGTATAGGACAATGTGTTAATACAATCTGGATTCTTTTGGTGAGGGACCTTTGTGGGCATTCCAACTGCTGCATATGCCTGATGTGCCAAAGGGGACATTGTACTCAGTGATGGTTCTGATAAGGGCTGAGTAAAGTGGTACTCTAACTCCCTTGGACCTGGATGCCATGTTGTTATAAGTTGGGCAATATAGAATGATTTTTCTCACTACCTTGGCTGTATGTTGGTCACTTCTTGGGCATGGGAACCACCATCAAAGAGCCTTCAGTAGGAATCAGAAGGGTTCCAAATTCCTATGAGTCAAAAGACCCCAGTGACAAACTTTTGACTATTCATCTAACAGGGACAGCCACTTTAATGGATGCTAACCACATGGTAGAAGTCCACAGAATCAGGGGTAATGGGGGATCATTTCAAGGAAGTCCAGACCAGTACCCTTGAGGGCTTGCTTGACTGTCTCTCTCTGGAGGTAATCAGGGTAATTATCCCGCCACCTTTCAGTGTGGATGGTCATCATGCAGAACAAATAAATGTAAGATATATCCACGGGCTATTCCATACCCTTTCCCCAGAAATGTTTTCAAACGAAGCAATGATTACTTGACATCTCACCCTGTACAGAAACTCCTTTCTCCTTCAAAAAGGAGCCATCCAGGAGGTCCCACCAGAGTAGAGGATCAGGAATTTGCTCAAGATTCTTTTTTTGGTTCTGAAGAATAAGAACGACCTTATGTCAATTTTGGCTCTCAATGGCTTAAACCATTTTGTAAAGGGGATCCAATTTGGAATGGTTGTGGTATGACTGATTTTGCCCTGTTTCAAGGCAATTAAGTGGATGTGCAACAACAACTGGAACTGGAAATTAGATAGCAGCACGACACAGAAACAGCAAACCAGGATCCAAAAAACAGGTTTATTTTCTTAACACTCAAATCGTCTATGTATCTATAATACATTTTCACATATTTTTTTACAAATGCATTCCTATAGATACATTCTTTCTCCACCAAGCCCATGAATATATTTGCATACATTGGAGCGAATGGAGCACCCATTGCTGTTCCTTGTTTCTGTTGAAAGATTGAATTCTCAAAATAGAAATAATTATTTTCTAAACAGAATTGTACAAGATCCAGTATATAATGTGTGAATGGCGAATCTCCCATACTATTAAACAAAGCTTCTAAGCCAAATCTATGTTGGATGTTCGTATAAAGACTCTTAACGTCTAAAGTAATCCAAAACATATTCTTATTCCAAATGACTGATTTAATTTTTTCCAAAAAATCAAAAGAATCTTTAATATAAGAGGGAAGACAAACAGCTTCTTTTAATAATACTTTATGTAACACAACACCTAGATTGTGTAAAAAATATTTCCTCGCAGACACAATGGGTCTGCCTGGTGGTTTATCAAAATTCTTGTGTAATTTGGGGAGACAATAAAAATAAGCAGGACTAGTATCTCTTAAACAAAGTTTTTTCTTTACATCATTCTCAGACCAAAAGCCTAAACGTAAGCCCTTTTGAATTAAATTAACATATTTGATTTTTGCCTGTTCAATAACATCCTGATGAACTGTACCATAAATTGTTTCATCCCCTAACAAATCCCAACACATTTCTAAATACTGTGTGTAATGCATAATTACAATTTTGTTGCCTTTATCCGAAGGCTTTATAACCAACTCTGTTTGTTTCGAAAAATTTCTTAATTCCTGCCATTCCATCCTGGACAAGTTATATATAACTGAGTTCTTATCAAAATGCTTTAACTCAAAATCTAGTTCAAAATCTAACATTGCATGTAATTTTTTAATACCATCATTGCAACATGGAGGCATAAATGTGCTATCTACTTTAATATCTGTTGTATCTATTTACCTTTGTTCTTGAAGTTCACTATCACAAGAAACAAAAGATTCATCTGTGTCTGAATTATCACACTCTACAATATTTTCATCAGAAATGTTGTTCACAACACTATTTTTAGGTATTAAAACATTAAAATAATACCATAAATGTAGTTTCCTAATGAAACTGTATAATTCAATCTTACACTCATATATTTTGGGAAGTACTGTAGGCACAAATTTCAAACCATGGTTTAAAACAGAAAAGAAAAGTGTTCAGAAACATAACAGCCTGATAAATTTACCACATTATCAGTTATTAGTTCAAATTTAGTACCATCTTGTTCTTTTATTGTCTCTCCACGGTCTTTGTGGCCCATTTCTATAGTACTCCGGCTCACCAAAGCCTCTTTTACGTTGCTGACCAAAATTGCCTGCATTCCGAAACTGTTCGGGAAAAAAATGGCGATTAGCTGGAGAAGGTAACTCCGGATACTCATTTGCCTCTCTTGTATGCGTAGGATTATCCATTATCTGATTAGGTGTCATCACGCTAGAGGTACTATCACGTCTCAGTCCATTCTCAATCATTTGATTGGGTGCCTGGGCCGATGAACGAGAACGTTGATTGGCTTGAAATAGATAGACGTTTCCCTTCTCAAAGTCTCTCAAATCTCTTTGAATTTTATACATTTTCTGATCAATTATTTTCTTTTCCAATGCATTAACTTTTTCCTGAATGTCTCTGAGACAGGAATCAAGCCTATTCCTGTCTAACACAGTCACCAAACTGTTACATACTGAGTTAATGTCTTTTTTAAGGTTCACTAATTTGATATTATCTCGTTCTATCTGGATTTTAATCCATTCCCTCGAGCACTGGTGGGCTGCACATTCCCATCTAGTCTGGAAAGATTTGTCAAGCTGACACGCTGAATCAAAAGGTTCTGATGGGAATTTTAGTGCCCTAAGCCCCCTTGGAATAATATCCAGTTCAAGGTATCTGGATAAACTATTAATATTGTAATACGTCGCTGTTTCTTTATTCATTAAATTTGTCAATTTAGAGATGGTAGATTTAACTTCAATAGGAACATCCATGGAATGCTTACCAATATTCGCGAAAGGGTTATTCAAACGTTTACTTCTTGTTTCAGCGAGGAAGCGCTCCCATGCTGGAATATCCACAGTATTTTCAGTACCTGCTGATCTCTCTGCACGGTCATAATTCCGGTCTGGGTTAGTGTTAAAAAACCCATCTAATGTTCGCTGAGAACCACCACCATTGTCTTCTCTAAAAATTCTTGGTACATTTAATGCCGGATCGCTGGCCATGGATAGGCAACAACAACTGGAGCTGGAACTGGAAATTAGATAGCAGCACGACACAGAAACAGCAAACCAGGATCCAAAAAACAGGTTTATTTTCTTAACACTCAAATCGTCTATGTATCTATAATACATTTTCACATATTTTTACAAATGCATTCCTATAGATACATTCTTTCTCCACCAAGCCCATGAATATATTTGCATACTTTGGAACGAATGGAGCACCCATTGCTGTTCCTTGTTTCTGTTGAAAGATTGAATTCTCAAAATAGAAATAATTATTTTCTAAACAGAATTGTACAAGATCCAGTATATAATGTGTGAATGGCGAATCTCCCATAGTATTAAACAAAGCTTCTAAGCCAAATCTATGTTGGATGTTCATATAAAGACTCTTAACGTCTAAAGTAATCCAAAACATATTCTTATTCCAAATGACTGATTTAATTTTTTCCAAAAAATCAAAAGAATTTTTAATATTTTAATATAATTAAGTGGATGTGCTCTGTATTACCCCCATGGAAATTTGCCTCCACATAAAACTACAACAGAGACCAACAGGTTCCTTTGCTTTTAAATAGGAGCCAATCATTTCCAATTCGGAGATTTGCCCTTAATTCTTACTGTAGTTGCCAGGTGTTCACCAAATGTATGGGAGTGATCACAGCTCATGTGCACCTAAAACAACCCATGCTTTCCCATACCAGGACTACTGGCTCCTTGCTGCATCAACCAGAGAATCCTTATGAGAAGCCAGAGACTACTGTTGTATAACTCTGTCCATCTTTGAGCATATCTATAAATTGTTAAAAATCACAGCTTCAACCTTGTTAGCAAATTTCTATTATTGGACATCACTTCAACATAAGTTTGTGCCCAGTATCATTCACCCAGGAAAAGCTGCTCTCTCCAGCAGTCAGTATGGGTCTGCATCACCAGCAAAATCTCTCTGCCTTGTTGATGTTAATATATCTAGTTCTCATGTCAGCAGCAACTGCAATGGTCCACAGTGATGGGTATCACATGAGAATTCACTAATGGATGCTTTTCACACCTGATAGAGCCTCTGTTAGCCAATTCTCATAACAGCCATGCAGAACCCACTTGAATTGTTGGTTGACTTCATCTTTCTTGCACATAGGAAAACTGTTCATTCTTTCCTACTCAGCAGTAGACTTAATCATGGACACCTTATTTCTGGAGTGGGGGGATCACTTCAACTGGAGGATGGTCCAAGGTCAGTAGAATCTGTCAGAGACCAATATTCACTTCACCATCCTGGAGATGAGAGCTGTCCTCCTAGCACTGCAGGAGTTTCAAGACTTCTTACCTTCAGGACGGATGGCTATTCAAGTCAGACAATATATAAGTGGTATGGTGCATTAACAACAGGGGAGAATCAAATCTTACCCACTTTGACGAGAAGCCATGAGAGTGTCATATTAGGCTCTAGCTTCAGATCAACTTCTAGTAGCAATGCACATTCTGGGGAAATCCAGCTGGTTAGCAAACATATTCAGCTGGTCCATGCTATTACTTCACCTATGGTCTCCCAACCAGGCAGTGGCTCAAGAAATCTTCAATTGGGTTTGCCTTGCTGCAGCTTGTTTGCCTCACCCTCCAATGCCAAATGCAGAAGCTACTTAGCTTTAGTTCCTCTTCCAGTACAGTTGCCTAGGAATGCTTTAGTCTGCCGGTGGTCCCTTGATCTTCTATATGCCTTTTCCCCATTGCCCCTTGTAACCAAGTTCCTTCAGAGGGCATCTGCCTGCAAATTGCAGGTGATTGTCATTGCTCCATTCTAACCAGGACAGGCCCAATTTACCCTGCAGTGGCTGCACCTGCAGAAGCCCACTTGACTTCTAGATCCATGTCCAGATCTACTCTCACATCCCTGTGGTCAGCTTCGCCTGGACCTTCACAACCTCAAGTTAACCACATGTTTTTTTCCAATTCCTTTAATGGCCAGACATTCTTCTTTTTCTGAGAATGTAATCCACATTCTTTCTGCTTCTTAATAGAAGTTCAGTTAAAAGATCTACAACAGCAAATTTAAAAAAATCTCTATCTGGGCCTTTAGCAAAGGATCCAATTTATACTCCATCTTCTCAGCATATATCCTGCATTATCTGTCTTTTCTAAGTCCATTTCTAACTATTCAACCAATAATGTGCAATTGACTGTTATTTCAAACTTTCATCCAGTTTTTCGTAATAGTACATTAGCCTGTCATAAGTTGTGCAAAGCCGGTCTCATAGGAGTATTCCTCCTTCATTCACCCATTAAGGGTCCTACTCCACCCTGGGATATGACTTTGGTTCTGGAAGCTCTGAAAAGGCTCCATTTGTGCAAGCTTCCTCTACAGACTTGAAGTATTTTTCTTGGAAAACAGTATTTGTTATGGTTATTAAATCAGCTAGACTAGTGTCAGAACTGCATTCCTTCTATATTTCTCCATCTTTCATGATCTTCCATAAAATCAGGGTGTCCTTAAGAACCAGTCATTACTTTTATCTCTAAGATGGCCATCAAAAAACATATTAATCCATTTACTTCCATGTGTTTTTTTGAAATTGCTCTTAACATTGGAATGTACCTTTTGCATACACTGGATCCTCACAGACCATTCAGATACTATCTTCATGGAACCGTGGAACCAAATCAGTCAGAATGGACACTCATTTTTTGTGTCATTTCTCCAAACAGATTGAGGTCAAAAGTTAACAAAAACACTATCCAGTTGGCTATCAGATTCCATCTGATTTGACTGTTTTACCAGTAACAAGACTTATTTCAAGACTCATTCTACAAGGTCCATGGCTACATCAACAGCCTTTTTCAAAAAGTCGTCTATTAATATATGTGCAGCAGCCAAACTTGGTCTGTGCTTCAAACCATTCGAAACAGCACATCATTTCTTGGACTAGAGCAGCCTTAAGCCTCAGTACTAAGAGGAATTCTGTCATGGTGCTACCTGTGACCTAAGGTAGCTTGGGATTCTGCCCTATCTATTGGATCAGAAAGGCTGATGTAATTACCGTAATTTAATCCAAATCCATTTGGTACAACATCCCTCCCTCTCTCCTCCTACCAAATTGTCACATTCCAGTAATTTTCAGTATGTATTTGCTGCTCTCTTATTATAGGGGTGTTGCTAGACAGCAAACTCTATCTGAATGGGTAGCTCTCAGTGCATTAAGAGCTTAAGGCACTAGAGGATGGCTGGATCAGATCCAATGAGTGGCTCAGTGCCCAAGTGTTGTATCAAATGGACTTGGATAAAAGATACAGCATTATGGTAAGTACAAAACTTCTGTATCTGTCTACATCAAAGCAGTGCTTAGGGTTTAGATAGCTCTTCAGAACTATATTTTGCCAGAGCATTTACATATCAGGATAATTCTACAGTGATGTTGTACATGGAAAACAGGGAGGAGCCAGATCTTTCTAATTGCACAGGGAGGCAATCAAAATGCAGGAGACAAATTGAGTTCAAACGCCATCTTTCAGCAATCTCTTTTCTAGGTCTGCATGATTACTTGTCAGGTGGTCCTCATCTTGAGGATTGAATCTGGATCCATGTATCTTTTTATAAGTTGCTCAAATGCAGGGACTTCCAAAGTTGTTTGCCACATATAGTGGCAATCTGGTCAGAAGGTTTTGTCCTGTTATTTCCCTTAGTTTGACATGGATGATCAAAGCTTTCTTTTCTTTAGAGGACCTTGGGCCTTTAATGTATGCCTTTCTACCACTCAGAGCAAAACAACATACAGTCGATCTAATTTTCAGACTTTTTTTAATCCATGCTAGTGTCTGCTAATGAGCCTTCATCAGTCAGACATCATGATCATTAATAACTCCACAAGTCCTTAGTGACAGCAGGGTGGTAAGGTTTTGTATAACGGCAACAAAACTCTCAAAATATCAGTATAGGGGGTAGAGATTCGATTTTTCATAGCTTGTATTAACCTCAATTGTTACACAATTTTAAAAGTCAAAGAAATGTAATAAAACTACGTTTTACATCTAGAAAGGGAATAGATTTGCTTCTTGGACTGTTACAAGGTCATAACACCTTTTGCTGTTCTATTCCAAGATTAGATTGCTTAAGCATTTTATTTGATTTCTGCTCAGTGCACTTATTAATTAACATCTCTATTCCTGCAGTATTTTTTTAAGGTTACAGTAAATATTCATTTGTAAACTTTTTTTTTAAAGGGGTTTTATATCCAATACCTCCTAAGAGGTGCATTTCTCCCATATGAGACAATGTTATACTGGAAATACTGATTATGTGAGAGTGTTCGATCTCGCCGTTTGTTCTTACACCTGGGTTCGGAGCCGATCCTCAGCTCCGTGTCGGCCGCTTGCAAGCTCTGCATCGAGAAGAAGCTCGAGACTAACCTAACTCCCACAATCTCCCTCTGCCTTTACCTCAGATCTAGTTTGCCGCTGCAGCGTTTGCATCACTTGATCGAGCTCGAGCACCTAAAGATAAGATTTAAATATCTTTTCTTATATTTCTTAAGAATAATTTTTTTCTAAAAAGTTATTTAGTGACTGAGTGTGTGTGTGATACTGTTTCGAGGAATTCTCGGTTCCGTTTAAAGTTATTTTAAACTTTATTAGAGTTTCCCTCGGGGCCTATCCCCACCCTTACTGGATTGACTACCGGATAGACATTCTTTTTCTGGATTTGACAAAATTACCGGATTGGACATACCTACTGGACTTGACTTTTACTCCTCTTTGTTAGCTTACTTAAGATGTCTGAGAAAGCTAAATCTGGGTTCAAACGTTGCCAATGTGGGCAAAAGATGTCAGTTACTGACAACCATAGTTCCTGCGTCTACTGTCTTGGCCCTCTCCATCTGCAAGAAGACTGTTCAATTTGTCATTCTTGTGGAAGGGTCATGACAGATAGGCGCAGGAAACTCATGGATAGGGGTCTTTTAAAGCCTACTTTTCAAGAGGCTCTGGATGCTTCAGACCAGGCATCCAAATCCTCGAAGGAATCGAAGACGTCGGAGCCCAAGTCATCGGCTCCGAGCTCTTCAGTTAAAGTTCGATCACCGGTTCCACAGACTTCGGGACCGAGTGTTCAACTGTTGTCAGTTTCCGAGCCTCGAGTCTTGGAACCGGTGACGGAGCTCCCTCCCCCGACACTGTTGAGGTCGGCTCCATCTTCGATTCCTTCGACGCGCTCTTCCAGACCCCTCTCCGACACCGATGTAGACCGCGTGGTGCAGAAGTTAATGGAGAATACGGCCTTATCCAAACTCATCTCGGTCTCCTCTCAATTGGTGTCGAGACTTGAAGGCCTTCCCTTATCTCCATCTGTTCCTCCTCCGAGACCTGTCCAGTCTTCGGAGCCGGAAGAGGCTGATCTGCTGATTGTGGAGCCCTCTGTGCCAGAACCGTCCTTCTCTCGGTCGGCTCTGTTCACCTCGACTCCGTCGGATCCGGTACCGGAGTCTCGGAGCCGAAGATCCATCCTTGGTTCCGGGACCGAGAGTCGGACCGATGTTTCGGTTCCGACGCTCCCTCTCGGGGCCTCGGCTCGGATCGACTCGGTTCCGTCCTCGGGGTCGATGCCTTCGGTGCCTGTTTCGGGGATTCTTCCCATTTCTTCAGAACCGGGAGATACCTCGACTTGGGACCCGGGGGCCTTCGACCTCATGAGGAAGGTGTTGTCTACCCAGACAACCACATCAGCAGAAGCATCCTGTCCTCCCCATAAAGGACCGTTATCCTCCTCTGCACCCACGGCTACATCTAAGCGTCGAGCACCTGTGTCTCAGCCACCCCTGGAGGGTGCCCCCTCTTCCTCGGAGGCTTCTTCGGATGCTCCCCCCGAAGAAGTCCCTAGGAAAAGATTGTGTAAGAGGAGACACTTAGATTCTCCACAAGAATCATTGACATCGGACACTGACTTGGATGAGTCAGAAGGGTCCCCTAAGTCACCTTCAGAGGATGTCTCTTTTTCTGACATCTTGGAGATCCTAAAGCAGAGAGGTGATTGGCAATCCCTCCCCCCTTCTGAGGATGAGTCAGTCTTGCTGAAGGCATTTGGTGCTCACCCTTCCTCCTCCTCCTGGGTCACTCCGCCCTTCGATGAGTTAATGGAGCTGATTGCTCGAAGGGCGTGGGAGACACCTGACACGGTGGAACCAGTCCCTAGAAAGCCTAATAAGTATATTACTGCACCCCAAAACAAGGCTTATCTCCCAAAGGGAGTTCCAGTGGACGCTATGGTGGTGGCAGCGGCCACGAAAAAGGAGATGTCGGAATCTTCCTCATCTGTCCATCCGCCTAACAAAGATTCTAGGACTATGGACAGGTACGGGAAGTGCATTTTTAGTTCAGCAGCTTTTTCTATGCGATCCCTGAACTATTTGACCCACTTTACACGACTACAGAGGGATCTAATCAAAGAGTTGGGAGATACCCTCCAGGGTAGTACAGATGCTGCTGTTTCAGAGAAAGTTACAGCACATCTCAATACCCTTACATCCATTGTAAACTCATCCATGAGGCTGATATCATACGCAGCCGAAGGATCGAGTAGGGCAGCAGCTTCAGCGATTGCTCTTCGTAGACAATCCTGGATGCGCTTATGTTCATTTGCGGAAGCCTTCAAGTCTTCCTTTACTAACGCCCCATTTGACGGTGCCACTCTCTTTGGCCCCAAAGTAAAGGAGACCCTTACCTGGTGTGAACAGGAGGGAAAGACTCTGTCTGCTGTCAGAGTCCGTTTTTCCACCCCATCCAGACCGTACCCCAAAGGGCAACGCGGTGGAAAAATGTGGTTTCGAAAAACCCAAGGATCTTTCCCAGGCACACAGGGTGATGTCCCCTCTAGAGGCAGAGGAGGGGGCAGAGGTGGAAGACGCCGCCCCGGCGGCAGAGGGGGTCCGCAAAACCAAGGTGACAGGGATACAACCCCTGGAAAACCTTTCCAGCACTCCTGAGAGGAGGCCCGACTGTCCTGCTCTGGAGGCAGTCGGGGGTCGCTTAGCATTATACCCTCAGGCTTGGCAAAATCTTACATCAGACAACTGGGTAAAAAGCGTTGTTACCAGAGGCTACAGAATACCCTTCCTACTGCCCCCCATTCCAATGAGAAGACTCCCAGATGTGCCGCCCCATCTGCGAGATCCCGCAGCTATAGAAATTTCAAAGCTGCTAGAAAAAAGAGTCATCCAACCAGTCCCAGCGGACCAAAGAGGATTCGGAACTTACTCAAGGTTCTTTTTAGTTCCAAAGAAGACAGGGGACTGGAGGCCGATTCTGGACCTAAGCAACCTCAATACCTTCGTCAAGAAAGAAAAGTTCCGAATGGTCACGCTTCAATCGATCCTTCCATTTTTACAGAAGGACGACTGGATGTGCTCAATAGATCTGAAGGACGCATACTACCACATCAAAATGGCCAGGGCGTCTAGGGATCACTTGCGCTTCCGGCTGGGAGCCAGCCACTTTCAGTTTCGAGCCCTGCCCTTTGGTCTGACCTCAGCCCCCAGGGTTTTCACCAAATGCATGGCAGTGGTGGCGTCTCACCTGAGACGCCTGGGATTCCAGGTGTTTCTGTATCTGGACGACTGGCTCCTATCTGCCACCACCCAGCGTCAACTGATTCAGGCCAGGGATTACACACTACATTTGTGTTCACCTCGGAATTTCCGTAAATTTCGAAAAATCTTCACTACAGCCATCACAGCATATCTTATTCATAGGAGCAGAATTGGATACGCATCATTTAATTCTAAGGCTTCCTCCAGAAAGGATAGCCTCACTACAAAGCCACATATCTCTTCTTCTGTCATCCAGAAAATCCCCAGCAAAACTGGTTCTGAAGGTTTTGGGTCTCATGGCAGCTTCCCTCATTGCGATACCATTGGGAAGACTGCACATGAGAGTTCTGCAATGGCTACTGTTTGCACAATGGTCGCTCCAACAACTACCTCTGACACACGAAATTCTGATCACGAACACATGCAAATCACACCTAGCCTGGTGGCTTCAGACTTGCAACCTTTCCAGCGGAAGACCATTTGTGCTACCCACGCTGACAGCTACGGTGACCACGGACGCTTCCCTGATAGGGTGGGGGGACATCTTTCAGGGACAGACAGTCCAAGGCGAATGGACCGAGTTAGAGTACAATCTGCACATCAATGTTCTAGAGTTGAGGGCAGTGTTTCTAGCATTGCAACACTTTGCTCCCCTTCTTCCTCTAGGGACTATTGCAGTTCAGACGGACAACATGTCCGTAGTCTGGTACATAAACAAGCAAGGGGGAACCAAGTCTTATCAGCTATGCAGAGAGGCCGTGAGAATCTGGCAATGGGCGGAGTCCACGGGTCGCTTTCTGATCGCAACGCATATCCCGGGGTCATCCAACATCATAGCCGACAGGCTGAGCAGAGCAATCCTGTTGCCTCAAGAGTGGTCCCTCAAACAGTCAGTTGCGAAGAGAATTTTTCGCAAGTAGGGCCAGCCTTCCTGCGATCTTTTTGCGTCTCCAATGAACACCAAATGCAGGAGCTACTTTGCCCTATTACCCCCTCCAGGGGAAGTCCCCAGGGACGCGCTGGTTCACGATTGGCCCCCTGGTCTCCTGTACGCTTTTCCTCCCTTTCCCCTGATTGCAAAGTTTCTGCAGAAAGCCAACAACCTGCAAAGGACGATTATCCTCATTGCCCCATTCTGGCCTCGTCAAATTTGGTTCCCTTTCTTCTGGCACATCGCATTCGGGGACCCTGGATGCTGGACCCGGAACCAGATCTACTGACCCACTCGTCAGGGGCTCCCCACCCCTCGCTCTTGTCACTCCACCTAGCAGCTTGGCTGCTCCGCTTCCCTACTTAGCCAGGTCTGATCTTCTCTCACCTGCAGTTCAGAATATACTAGTAGCTTCTCATAAAGCTTCCACTACAAAGACCTATACTAGTAAATGGAAGCGTTTTGTGTTCTGGGCAAATAAACAGCATTTGGACCCTGTTATAGCTCCTTTAAACAAGATCTTGGAGTTTTTAACAGAATTGCTCCACCAAGGAGCTTCTCCAGCCACTTTAAGGGTGCAATTGGCTGCCATTTCCAACTTTCATGTGGAAGAATGTGGGGCACCTGTTATGGCTCACAGACTTTGTAAGGCCTTTTTAAAAGGATCTTTCCATATTAGACCACCAGTTAGAACTCCTACATCTCCTTGGAATCTAAATCTCTTATTATCTAAGTTGATGTTACCTCCATTTGAGCCAGCCTCCTCTTGTTCATTGAAGTATTTGTCGTGGAAGACCCTCTTTTTGGTAGCCATTACATCCGCTAGGCGAGTGTCTGAGCTTCAGGCTCTTTCCATTAAACACCCTTATCTTATCTTTCATTCTGACAGAGTATCTCTTCGCACTAATCCATCCTTTCTCCCCAAAGTCTGCTTTATTAATAACATTAATCAATCCATTGAACTGCCCACCTTTTTCAAAAATCACTCCAATAAGTTGGAGTATATGTTACACAAGTTGGATGTTCATAGACAACTTAGATTTTACTTGGATAGAACAAAAGATCACAGGAAATCTGATCAACTTTTTGTAGCTTTCGCTGATAGCAGGAAAGGTGTAGCAGTTACTAAATGAACCCTTTCCAAATGGCTAACTGATTGCATTATATTCGTTTATGATTCTTCAGAACAAACTTTACCTGTCAAGCCCAAGGGACACTCTACAAGATCAGTTTCTACATCCCTGGCTCATGCAGCTTGCCTACCATTAGACACTATTTGTGCAGCTGCCACTTGCTCTAAACCACATACATTCATTTCTCATTACAAGGTAGACAAGGTTTCTAGGGACAGGGCAACCTTTGGTTCCACTGTGCTCAAGAACGTTCTCCCGTGAGTTCCTCAGGAACATGGAGCTAGGGACGCTGCCCAGGTGTAAGAACAAACGGCGAGATTGAACACTCTCACATTTAGAAGTTATGTCCTTACCATAACGTTCCATGTGGAGTGTTCATCTCGCCTTTGTTCTTACATTCCCACCCTCCCACCCTCAGGAAGAATGTACAGTTTGGTGCCTGGTCTGGATTATTTGGCTTCTGCTTTTGCAGTGGTTGTATATATATATGTATATCTTGTATATATATATATATATATATATATATATATATATATATATATATATATATATATATATATGGATAAGTGCTTATACAGTTATGTTGTTTGTTTTTTTTTGCATGATTATGCTCTCTCTCTGACTTCTGGTTTGCTTGCAAACTAGATCTGAGGTAAAGGCAGAGGGGGATTGTGGGAGTTAGGTTAGTCTTGAGCTTCTTCTCGATGCAGAGCTTGCAAGCGGCCGACACGGAGCCGAGGATCGGCTCCGAACTCAGGTGTAAGAACAAAGGCGAGATGAACACTCCACATGGAACGTTATGGTAAGGACATAACTTCTAATTACTTCCTTTTGAACTTGGAGGCTCTGCAGAGCTGAAATATCTTTCCTGAAAGACACTTTGTTACTGTAGTTGTTAAAGTGGTAGAATATCAGCATTGTATCATATGCAAACCTTCTCCTTTGGATATCCATAACAATAAAGGAATTGCCAAAGACTAGCCAACTTTTATGCACAAAGTATATCAGCAATAACCTTTATCCAGGCTCTACAGCTGCCAGGTTTTCATGCAAACTATCAAAATAATGGAAGAACATTGACCTTTGGTGGGTGTACCCAAGATAGTTTAGATATTACATTAAAATATTGCACTGAAAGAACCAAAGAAATCTGAAGGGAAGCTCAATTAGCTGTTTCAAGAGAAGAAAAGAGGCTATATCTGTTTAAAATGTATGTATATAGCCAAGAGTCTCAGGAGAGGATATTAAAAGCCATACTCTAGTTATAAACTGACACTCTATCCTCAAGCTAATCATCTAATTTATGATCTGATGTCAATTGTCATTCATTCCTCAACAGTTGGGTTTGGATGTGGTCCTTGGATCTGACTTGGCTGTCACTATAGCTCATGGCCACCTAAAAGATCTCAAGCTCCTCCCCACCCACAATGCACCAACCCCTAACATACCTCAGATCTTGTTTGCCACTTTCACAAAATAGATGTAGTCATCCATAGCTCTCAAGTTACATTCAGTTAAGTATATATTCTTTTGCCCTTATAGCCTTCTTTTTTTCTTTCTTCTCTTATATCCCTTTTTTTAACACAGCATATTCTTGCTTACCATTATTGGTAATATTTTCCCTTTTTTTTCATCCCTTTTCACAATTAATCCTAATTAGTAGAGCAATAAGAGTGTAAAGTTCCTACTGTATAGAAGATCTCCCACATTATTCCACTGCAGAAGAGTGGCAACTCCATGGAACTCAACAACTATTGACCAATTGCTATTCTATCACCCTTATCTAAAATACTAGAGAGAGTCATTCACATTCAACTAATGGACCACCTTCTAAAAAACAATTTACTAAATAAACATCACATTGACTTTAGACCCTTCCACAGTACCACCACAGCAACTGGCTTCAACAAGCTGTAAAATGGCAAACCCAACTATCCCCACTCCTACCAGTATCCTTAGGGGTCCCTCAAGGCTCCATACTGGGTCCAGTACTCTTCTTTCTATTTACCAACCAGCTCTCGTCTTCCATACCCAATGCCACAGTAGTACAATACACTGATTACACCACCCTCATATGTTCAGCCCACACACTGGAAGACCTTCACTTCACAACCCAAAACTGCTTCTCATTAGCTGAAATCTGATTCACTAACATTCACCTTTCCCTAAATCCAAATAAAACAAATCTTCTTTTCAGCCCTTGTAGATCTCTCACATGCAACAACTTTGCCATCACGTCCAAGAACAAAACAACTATCACTCCCACCCCCATACTAAACTATTAGGAGTAGAAATAGATAACCTGAGATTTGACACTCATATAGTCCAAACAATCAAAAAAGGTTCACAAAAAATGGTTCTCCTTTACCAGAATAAGCAATTTCTCACTAATCATGCCAAAACCACTCTAACCAGGGCATATCTGTTGTCTACCTTCCTCTATGCATCCCCAGTTCTAACCAACCTCCGTAAAAACTGACCTACAAAAACTAGAAGCTTGTTATAACAAGATTGCTAGATTCACTACTGGAACCTCATTTAGGACCCATCACCGTGTACCTCTCAAAAAAACTAAACTGGATTGAGCTACCCCATCTACTGAAATTCAATCAATTGACACTAGCTCACAAACTATATTTCTACCCAAATAAAACTCCAGCACTCCATAACCTAATTATCCTTAATTTTACAAAGAGAACATTAAGATCTAGCAACCAAAACCACCTACACATCACCAAATATAACAATGATTCAGGGAAATCTCTTTTCAGCTACTCTATCACCAAAGCCTGGAATACACTACCTAACCACCTGATTTCTATCAGCTCTACCCCACAATTTAAAAAGCTCCTCAAAACACACTATATAAATATCTGGCTATGCTTATGTGACTCCCCAGGATAAACACCTACTTTACAGCCATCTTCACTGTTAACCAATATGCACTGTCTTGTTTTATCATGCATCTTCCTAAGGCTTTTATTGCATTATAACATAATGTTAATAAGCCATGTCAACTTGTTCTCTGTATGCCACGTTGATGTATTATATTATGTCTGTTCTAATTTTTTTAATATATCCAGTCAAACTTTCCCAGTAAACAAATATAAAATAAATAAAATTAGCTTTATCTTACACGCCTGTGTATTCTGCAGTACCATTGTCGGTACTTTTTCCTCCCTTGCCCTTCTAATCTTGTTAAAAAAAAACTTTCTTTTTCTCTTTTCATTAGCAATATGTTAGAGAAAAGCCCTTTGGGGTTTAAAAATTTTAAGCAATGTAGGCATAAGCTTCCCATTTCAGATGTGCATACTTTGTGTTTATTGTGTGGGCTCAGAATACCTAAACATGGATTGTTCTATTTGTAAAAATTTAAATCCTTGTGTGATTGCTGATTGCAAGAATAAACGTATTTTGAAGGGATTATTGCCTACTACCTTTTCTGAAGCAATTACTGGGCCTGAAACCACAAAACAAAACTTAAGGAGACTTCAAAAATGTTCCTGAAACTGTCTGGTTCTTCCACTCCATTGTCTCGAGAAAGAAACAGAAGACTGATCAAAAGCCTTCCGCTTCGAAGCTGACTTTACAGAAGATTTTGTTGGCTCTGACCACCTCGGATCAGAAATCACTTCCTTGGACCTGATGCTCACCTACCATTGATCCAGTGCCATCCCCTTTCATGGAGAGATGACTCTCAAAATCTCTCTCGTTAGCCTCTTCTCATTTTTCCAGGAGTCTGACTGAAGCCGATGTGGAGACAATGATGAGATTTCTCTCTGTGCAAATGCAGATAGGTGTTCTTCCAACTCGTACTCCTTCAGGTCATTTAGCTCACACTATGCCTCCACTATCGGCTCCTTCTCTGATCTGACCATCCATTTTGGAGCCCATGGATCCGAGCCTGCCAAAGCCATCCGTGTTGGATCAGAGGATACAGTTATCCTCATCTCTTAGGTCTTCACTGAGTGCTGTGGCTCTGATGATTTCTGAGTCAGATAACTCTTGAAGCTGTAGTGTCCCTGCCAGATCCAAGGTGTTTGAGTCAACTCTGAAGTTATTGGAGCCATCTCTGCCCCTTGGACCCTCGGCATTGGACAGCTTTGCTCTAACCTCTGCCTCGGGTGGACTGCTTTCAGGCAGAGAGTTGATGGGACAGAATTATGTCTTCTTGGCTCCATAGACTTCTTTCTCTCTGGGGGGGGGGTCTGCTTTTGAAGTGGTGGAGAGAGTTTTTTCTGCTTCAGCAGGATGGATGGTTTCTCCCCCCCCCCCCCCCTCAGATCTCCCTTCAGGATCTCATGTGTCTGTGCTTTGAGTCTCAACATTTGACTCCACAGGGACAGCCAGTCAAAACATTTCAGGTTACCTAGCAGGGTATCACCATCTGTTCTGATACTTCTACAGAGCATCCCACTGAAGAAGTACCTCTGAAGAGAAAGTGCAAAAGGAGGCACTAATTCCCCACAGGAATCTGTCACAAAGGATACTGACTTCAATGAAGGGGAAGGTTCCCCTGATGACGTTTAATTTGGCGACATCCTAGAAATCCTTTGAGATGGTTGGTCCTCCCAAATCCTTCTCTGGAGGAATCAGTAGTCCTGGAGGCATTTGGATCTGGCCTGTCTACCTCTTGGGTAACTCTGCCTGCTGATGAGCTCATTGACATGATCTTGAAGCAGGCATGGAAGGAGCCTCACTTGGCTGACCCTATCCCTAAGAGACCAGATTGAATTCTGATACCGCTGGCAGGAAGGGAATTTTGGAGTAAGGTAGTACCTGTGTATGCTGTGGTTATTGGTTGGCTACTAAGAAGGACCTTGTGGAACAAAGTTTCACTGTCAATCCCCCAAACCAGTACAGATGCATATTTCCTTACAACTGTGGTTTGAGAGTTGCACCTAAACTAGACTAGGAATATCATGGTGCATCTCCAGGGGCATAAACTTGAGCAGAAAGGAAATTCACCACCCTCTGCCTGTATTAGGTGTTACATAAACGTGCTTTATTTTAGGTGCACATATCAGTTGTTGCTGTTTGCACCAGTGAGAGACAGCTTTTTGGATTCCAAGATGACATAATGTGAACTGCCAACTACATTATTTTGTGACATCAGACTAATTTCAAAAGGTCAGATGCTGCAAACAAATCTCAGTTCATCTGAAGTTTGACTCATTTCAGTACTTGCTTCAGAAAGATCTGTACTGCAGACATTTGTGCCATGCATCCTTGTTTTTATTGGTGCAACCATTACTTTTAAGTGATGGCTACCAATTAGAAGTCATTACTCCAGAACTCAGAAATTTGTGGTTGTGCTGTCCTCTGGGTTCTTATATCATGGTGCTAAATGTATGAGATTCGGTCCAAACAATGACCCACCTAAGAGGATTCTCAAGGACAGAGCTAACTAATACATTCTTACTGTATCAGTTAATATGCCGAAAAAAAGATGTGTGATGAGTCAGAAATATTATCCCACAATCTTCCTATGCATTAAAGTCTCCAACACCTTCAACTTCTGTTTTATTAAGGTGTTTTCCAACAACTCACTGAATGAAGAGTTAAAATAGCAAACAATGCATAAAAAATAAATGTAATAAAAGATATAAAGTTCATCACAGACTAAAATATATGAATTAATGACCTGCCTCTATTGGAGTTCTAAGTAACATTTGCAGGAAGGTGCTTGATAGAGCTGCTATGGCAGAACTACTCCAAGTGTTGTGTAATTAAAAGGATGACTCTTGGGCTTCATTAACAATCATGTAGGCTTTGTGTGTGAAGCCTACACAATTTAAGCCCACTAATGCAATGAGCAGCAACACTCAAAGAATATGCTTGCTGCTCATCCCACTTATATGTTTATAAGCACCTTTCTTGGGCAGCACAAGTGTTGGTGCCCATGAAAAAAATGCAGGGAAGCTAGAGCCCACAATGTAAACAAAACAGTTTGTCTGTAGGCAAACCTATTATGCAAGCATGTGGTGACAGCTAATACAAAGTAAGGGTAAGTTGATTGAAAGAATGAAGATGGAGGGGAAGTTAAACGGGGAGAATGTACACAGAATACAATTAGATTAATGCAAAAATAAGTAAAAGGGGAGGGTAAAAGGAGAAAATGTACCCAGACAGTGCAGTCAGATGTACTTGTGTCACAAAGAAACATTTTAAACAAACACTTCCATACTGATGTATTAATGATTAATCCTGTTCATGCAGATAAATAAAAATGAACATACTAACAAAGGACATCAGAGGGACACAAAGCAACAGTGCAACAAAGGGGAGTAAGTATAATTTAATATGCTGAGATGAGATAACTGCATGGATAGTAGATACATTAGGGGCTGTTTGCACAGACTGCTGTTATTTTATATGACATGTATGTACAGGTAATGCATATGTGCTGACAGTACTGTTATATTCTCCGCATTGAATGTAAACAAGAAGAGATTAACCCTACAGTTGTTGTGTCATGCACATCAGAAAGGGGGTATATTACCTGTAAACATGTATTAGACAAGCACAAGTTGTATATTAATGTAAATCCCAAACCGTAATATTATGACACTCAAAAGACACGCGTGACAAATGGCAACACTGACCTGAAGATGTTTCATTAGTTCAAGGTCTCTGTTCATAAATGGAGAGCATCTACTACATAATAATTCTGAGCATGCTCACAAGAAATTACAGTGAGGATTGCCATAACAGCATGTAAACAACACAAACACACAAGAAAGTGTCCTGCCCAATCTAACACCATACAGCAAGCTATATTACATAAGCCCTCGTGTACTATAAATCTCTACACTGTGAAGAAAAGAATTACAGTATTAAATAAAAGTTTGGATAAAGACATGCAATACAGAGCATTATTATTTGGAAAATGAGCAATCAATGACTTGCTCAACATGTGCATCCTGCCATACTAGAACACGTGCCAGAACAAATATCAGAAAACTGAGTGTTAACCTTTGATGCCACAGAAATGGGCATACTATTTGTGTTATAAAGAGCATCCTTGAAGGGCTTACAGCACTTTCCTATTGTAATGTGCATAGATCCCCTACCTTGGAGGGTGAGGTCTTAAAATGGTTCCCTCTGACTGTGCCATAAATATATTTATTTTTTGCCTACGCCACTCCTGACACAGCTGACAGACGTTACCAGAGTTAACCACCTGCCTGTCATGCTACACACTCTACAGAGCTGTGTATTGACTGCATCTGCCATAGGACAGAGTGATGGAACTTGTAACAAATAACTGAAATGAATGTGTAAATTAAGAAAATACATTTGATGATAATTTGTACAATATTAATTTGCCAGAATGATGACAGGGAGGTACCCGTGTTAATGTTTGCACAACTGTGAGTGGTGTGAAATCAATTGTTTTGGTCAAAGAAGCTTTTTCTGTTATTTTGTACACACACAATCCCAGAGTTAAAGTACACTCTGTGTAGATATGCTATACAAGTACAATGTATATATGTGCCCCAGGAGCAGTCACACCACAACATTGCAGAACAAAGTGTTTCCTGCCATGAAATTACAAAATGAGTTTATGTTAGTCCAATGTAAAAACTGAGAGTAATTACTTGATGTAATGTTATTTGCATAACAGTACATTCATATAATGCTGCCCCTAGCTGGCATTGAACAGCAAGCTATGTAGGTCCACAGGCTAATGATATGTGTATGAATCACACATGCCACAGTGGAATCCCTAACCCAGCAGTGAGACTCCACCTATGTGAAGTTATTACGTCATATCATTGTGTCTCAAACAATTTGTATGAGATAGAAGGGTTGGGGAGGCTTCTCCCACTGTAATTGTATGCATTAAAACAGGGTCAATGTAATTCATCCATAAAAGCATAAGGACACACAATGCTTCAGTCAGTGGGGGTTTTGAACATCTGATTATGTGATGATAAAAACGTTGTGATACTGTGAAGAATGAATGTGTCACTGCATAATTGTTGCTAAAATTGTGAAATGTTTGGGTATTTGAAACCATGACATCATGTTACTGCTGCAAGGGATATGTATAGCTGTAATTTTTTTTAAAAGAGTGTTGATATATGTCTATTTGTCACACAACATTGCCTGATGGTAGGTATACCCAAACACGTGTGATATGTAATGCAGTCATCACTGTAACGGTAGCATGGCAATCATGCACAATGTGTAGATAATGACAGAATCAATCACATGCTTTACTAAGGCAACAACATACAGAACATTGTCTTACTTGCCCACACCACAGGAAACGCATTAATAATCCACTAAGGAAAGCCAAATTTCATTAAATGGCATCATTAGTATCAAAGCATTCTCTGTGAAAAATGAACAGAAGTTCTTGTAATAGGAATTCTCATTTATAAATGTACACAACAACTAGCTGGATATGACATTGTTAAGTACATGTCCATTCACAGTCATAGTGGGAACTGAGTGTAAGGAGTAATAGCTGGATTTGAACTGAAGAACATTGCCCGAATTGCACATGCTACATAAGCTACTGGTTTAAAAATTGTGACTGTGAACATTTGAATGGGGGACATCACTATTGTTTAATAGGGTCATGTTTCTACCCGAGTTGATGAGTATTTCAGAGCAACATAGTTAAGGCTAAGGCTTCTATACATAACACAAGCAGAAAACTATAATTCAAAGTGGAAAGAGATGATGATGAAATGGGGGAAGCTGAAGTAATAGGGAGAGACTGGGATTTTGGATGCAGACCTTTAAGGAGAACAACAATAATCATACAGAATATTATATTCATAAAGCAGCAGCAGTTCTTCTAAGAACTAAGCCAACACGGGAATGGAGAAAAGAGATTCTGCCTATAGGGAAGACTGCAATTAGGGATACAGACAATAGGCAAGAAGGGGCAGGAATGTGTTGGAGAAAACTGGCAAAAAAACAAGATACTGGGAGCAAATAAGTAGAGAGGGAAAGGTAATAAAATGGGAAGATACCAATAATTTATTTAGACTGCAGACTAAAGATTGCCTTCCCTATCATGGATTAATAGAGTACAGGCAAAGAGAAAGAAATAGGGGGTCATAAGTGAAAGACCAGCAGTGGAAGAGTTTTAGTAGAATCTAGAACAGAAGTTGCCATTAAGAAAGGAATAATTGGTAGAGCATATAAAATATGGCATGATAACTATAAGAATCGATCAGAGGAGGTTAGAAAGGACTGGAAAGAGAGATTACATAAACAATTCACAAAGAAACAATTCAGGATATATGTAGGTCTCCCAAATATGCAACAAAATCTAGAAGATTTTGGATCTTTGCCTGGAAGTGCTTGCGTAAGTATTTTTGTACCCCAAGCAGACTTCAAAGAATTTTTCCTCAGGTAGACAGCAAATGTTGGAGGTGTGATGAATAGAGAAATAGAAAGAGGTAACTGGGAATATATTTTCTGGGAGTGGAATGAGTTGGTATACTCTAAAGATTTCCTACAGACTGCTCTTTCAGAGATGTTGGGTGAGCAAGTTGGAGTGACTACGTAAATTATTTTTTGAGCTATGATACAAACTCAGAATTGCCTAGACATGGTAAGGCCTTGCTGAGTCTAATTATGAAGGCTGCCAAAAAAGCAATTACAGGAAAATGGCATCAAAGTCTAAACTAACTTTACTAGAAGTAGGGAAGATAGTAACAGAATTAAAACAACTGGAACTGGGATCTTTAGAAAAGGGTAGGAGCACATTACGTAGGAAAAAATGGGAAATGTGGGATCAATACATGCAAAGGAGGAATGAGGTTTAAACAAAGGCAGGATTTGAATAAGCTATGTAATGGTTGACTAACAATGACTAGATATGTTAAAAGTGATGTATAATGTTTGCAGCTACAGTTGTGTTGCACAGTTTGGAATGTATAAGGTTAGTAACTGAGATTGTGTCACTGTGGTTTATTACCATTTATATAAATGTAATGTATTCTATATCATACATGATAATTTAATAAAGATGTTTCTTGTTTAAAAAAAAAGCAGGGTGATGTTTCTGCTAAAAAGGAAAGAAGGTGGTTGAAGAGAACAGTAACAATACACAGCCATGCATCCAATGTGCATTAGAAGCCTTCTTTACACAGTGCAACAGACAAACACATTCAGAGCAGTCAATCATTGCTGGATTCAAACCACCTACCTATTTAGTGACGCAGTCTAGAGAGTACAGTATCAACAGCCAGCACTACAGGATAAGACATACTACAACTGTGAGGTAATTAATTTTTGAAAGCATTATATAAACAATGTGTTTCCAAACTAGGTATTACATAGGTATACTAGAAATGTATAGGGTAGCCTTCTGCCAGTAAAAATACATCTAAATGGAAGTCTACATAAGAGGTTTTGTCATGGAAGTAATTCTACAGGACAGTACACAATTTCTCACTATTTAAGCACTATTCGATTTGAACACCCCAGCTATGTATTCACACTAGAGAACACAATTTTAACTGCAAGCACCTGTAAAAGTCTGACTTTTATAGTGAGAGAGTGCACTTATGAAAGGATGACCTCATCAGTGTGTCGCAGAGAAGATGTTTGTTGTAAACATGGGATAGAGGGATGCAGGAGTCTTTTCTCAGTTTTAATGCTTTTCCTGAGGGGAAGTAGAACTGTGTCAAAGGTTAAAGTTTTCTTCTTCATAGAAGTGGACACAGCACATCTGTTGTTGAAGATTTATTTACCTGATAGTAGAACCACACATTCCTAAGTTCACCTCTGTCAGACTTATTTACACAATCTAGAGAACACAATATGAATCACAAGCACAACAAGAGATCTGACTCTTTGAGAGACTATGCTTTACAGAGGATGACTTTACCAGTGTGTTGCAGAAAATGTGTTTGAGTTAAAAGTGGAATAAAGTGCAGTGGGAGCTGTGTCCAAAGTTAACGTTTTCTCCTGAGTGGATGTGGACACAGCACATATGTTGTTGAAGCTTTGTTTACCTGACATTAGAACCACACAATAAATTGAGCACTGTCAGATTTCAACAAATCATCTAACTAGTTTCACAATCTAGAGTACACTGTATAAATTGCAAACGCCACAGGAGAAGTCTGACTTTAAAGATGTAAAAATTAAAATTTGTAATTACTAAAACTTCACTGTCAAATATCAGCTACTGTGCATCACAGGTTTTAGGGCAAATGCATGTATCTGAACAGGCCAACTTAACATCACTGTGCTTGTCCCACATACCTCTCAACCTCTTAGAGCAAGAATTATGGACAAAGCCACACATAAGGGGGGGGGAGCAAAGGCCCCAAAATTGGGACACTTTTTAAATATCGCTCTTACAAACTTAGAAATTTGATAGACTAACAGATTTTGTTTTAGCATGAATTTTCTGAAGGATGTGAAGTCTGAAACTCAAATGTCTGCCAATATTTTCTGACTTCAGTCCTCAATGATTCGCAAGTGATTTGCAAGAAAACCTCAAATTTAAAGAGGAACAGACCAAAAATATGAGGCAAAAATCCTGACATTCTGCGAAAATCTGGACAGTTGAGAGGTATGTTGTCCCATGTAATTACAGCCTTCTCTGATAAAAATCTTTATAATGTCATTAATGTACATTATGTTACTGTGTTTCATAGTATGTGGTGTTAATGAAAACCACAATTGTAAAATAATGGATCGTCAAGCAAGCATTCATGTCAGTTCATAGCAGGATGATTGCATGCAAGCAGTAGCCATTTATTGTATCACTGTCAGTTGTCTTGACTAATGGTTGCATAATGTGCATTGACTGAAAACACAGACTTCCTAAATATGACAGTAACTTATTAACAGTTATGGGTTGTGTGTGAAAAGGTTACTCACCATTGTAACAAAGTGTTATTATAACATTGAAGAGCAGACATACATTAACAGACTGAATTAACTGAGTCAACATCACCATGAAATGCAGATACCTAGGTTTCAAAATTCCATTAAGACATACAGAAGTTGTACAACCTACTCACATTGTTCTTTGCTGTAATTTTTTAAATTCTCTCGCTGTAGTGTATCACTGCCAAGCTTTTGCATTGATGATGGCAAAGTATTTGCACATGCATAATCATATATTGAGGTGTTAAATTTAGAATGGGAATTAGCAGATGATTATACTAATCCTTGCCAACCGTTGAACAAATAAGCAATATACACACACAGCCATGTCTGAATCTGATGGAAAACAGAACAGATATATGTTATGGTCATGCTTAGTTGTAGTCCTTCACTCCTTATATGTATGATACAGGTGTATTATGAAACACATGAGGTGCCAAGTATGTTATTGCTGATGGAAACATGGTTTATGTAAACAGTATTGAATTAAGGATGTTTATTTGATGATGCAGAAGTGGTGGGAAGAAGGGGTCATTTGGAGATAGTGATACACATACAGACATGCTAAGAGATTAGGTTATGGTTAATTTCTGCACATTCTTGTAATGTGTTGCTCTTCATCATGTCATCATAATTATTTGGTCATGATTTGTACAAGACCGTGTTCCCAATATGGAGCAAGCAGATTAATACAGCAACAGGATAATGGTTTGTTAATACAATGTGTAGCCAACATTTACACCCAAAGCAGTCATACAAAACATTAAAAACATTTTGGCGTTCATCTGGATTTGAACCTTGACAGTATTCCAGACAAATCTACAGGCCTGAGCATTATCTAACCACACCAATATAAATTCTTATGTCACAAAGTTCAAATATAACAACAGAATGAAGCAAAGGAAAATTTATGCATCCGACTTCATTGCACAAATGACAGTTGTGCTCTGCCTTTACTCTGTATTCCCATAGCACAGTGAATTTAAACACATTTGTGCAAAAGTAACAGGAATAGTGTGAGTACTCACCAGTTTTTGCCATTGGATATGAAACACCATTCACAGTCAGTACTGGTGCATAATGACGATTTCCATGCAAATACTGAGGACAAAAAGTGAAGGCTTTTTTGATGGGCCATTTCTGTGACGTACCTCCCAGGACTACATGAAAAGAGATGTGATGTAACTCTCGGATTATGTGGCCAAGGCAGGTATGACCCTAGCCCTGAGCAGTATTCTACTGTCACCCAAAATGATACCACAGTAAAAACAGAAAATAACAATTGGCTACGTTTCTGGTGTCATTCTAAGGGGATCCAGTATCTGTTTGCCTGGGATGACATGATCGACAGACCTCGATGCTTTGCTATAGACGGCCTGCATCCGTTACCCCTGGGATTCCAGGTACAGGATAAGGCTACCTCTATAGTGCCTTTTTTAGGCAGTGTTCCAAAGACTAAAATTCCACTGTACCAGCTACAAACAAATGCCATCTGAGGGTCATACTGCTGAATGGTAGAAGTCTAAATCTGAAGATGCACTCGCTTGAAGCTCTCCTCAAAATGGAGAATGTCGACATCTGTGCTGTACCAGAGACCTGGTTTAAAGTGGCAGAAAACACCCCTGCGCTCCCAGGCTACAGCTCATTCCATACATTTTGGCCCCAGAATATGGCCAGAAGCTCCAAAGGAGGAGGTGTCTCCATATTCTTAATGGATACGCACACCTCTAGACTGGTAGCCCAGCACAATGCATCTGAGATACTTCAGGTACAACTAACACTGGGTAAAATGATGATACAAGTCATAGACTGCTACAGAACCTCAAACATGTCCCTAGACTCTCACTCCAAGTTCCTAAATAGCCTGGAATCTCCCAAGGTCCAACCCAATACTCACATACTGGGTGACTTCAACTACCTTTCCATCAACTAGGAAAACTATTCAAGTACCAATGTACAGGCCCAATACTTCCTGGAATTTATCAATTCCAATGCCCTGGACCAGTTCATTCTGACCCCCACTAGAGGAAGCAAAATCCTTGACCTGGTTATCACCAACATGGGAGACCATTGTTCCACACCTATAGTCAATTCCTGGTTAAATCTGACCACAAACTGATCACCATGGAAATCTCCATCTCACCTACACCCCATGCTAAGGTGACTACCCTAAAAAACTTCTCTAAAGCTGACTTTGGGCTCCTAAAAATGAGGTGGCTAACTTCTTGGCACCCATTCCAATAGAAAATAGCTGCATGATTGCTGAATCATACACCAATGCACTGTACGAGCATGTACACAAATGCATGGAGCTTGCCATACCAAATAGAATTAAGACACTCTCCTCCAAAAAAAAAGGAAGCCAATCTGGTGGTCCCCAGCCAGCAATAACCTCTACAACAGAAGGAAGAAACTGTTGCAGAAAAAAATGAAGTCACAAGACTGGAAAATCTCCCTTATCAGTCTCAATAAAAAGCTGAGCTCTCTTATCAAATCCTTTAAAGCCAGCTATGAAAGCAGAATTGTGGCTGACACCAAAAACAACCACAAAGCCTTCTATAGCTATATCAAAAACCTCAAAGGCAATACCCAGATTTGCTCTGAGTTATTGCACATTCGCACCTTCTATAGTGAGCCAACAGATACAGCCAACATACTGGCCGACAGATTCAGTGCCAACTTTACACCCCCCCTAGGGCCCTATCAAAATACCAGAAGAAAGCCTGGTATCCACCATTTCCGTGGCACTGGTAAAAGCTGCATTGTCCAAAGCCAAGAATACAGCATCCATGGGACCTGACAATATCCCTGTCTGCATCCTACATGAGCTACAAAATGAACTGGCACCATATCTGTGTGCCCTGTTCAATCACAGCCTTGCCTCAGGCTATGTCATCGATTCATAGATTAGTACTTGGCTAACTGCCCTTGCAAGACATTTTAAGCCTAGCCAATTATCTCATGTGAGATTCAAACCTTGCACTTTGTGTTTGTAAGGCAAACACCTTAACCATTAGGCCACCCTCCCAACCACAATAACAGATGGTGCACTGCTACAGTCATTCTGCTCCATAAAGGGGGAGCAACTAGAGACCCTGGGAACTATCACCTCATTAGCCTGATGAGTCTGGTATGCAAAGCTATGGAGCACATCATCATGAACCTGCTTAACAAAGATATAGGCAATCTCCAAACTCTTGACCCCAAACTTTGTGTGATCAAGATATATGCAATCTCCAAACTCTTGACCCCACACAGTGTGGCTTTGTCAAGGGGAGATCCTGCCTGCTGAACCTGGTTGGCTTCTTTGAGGCAGTCACCAAGGCTGTGGATGAGAGTAAGGCAGTGTATACAGCCTACCTCGAACTGGCCAAGGCCTTTGATACCATTCCCCTCGGGTATCATTGATAAACTTACCAAACTAGGCATCAATCCTTACATCAGGCTATGTCATAAATTCATAGATTAGTACTAGGCTAACTGCCATAGGTGCGTTGCAAATTGGCTCACAGACAGGACCCACAGAATGAAAGTTGCGGATTCCAAGTCAGACTGTTGACCAGTCATGAGTGGAGTCCCACAGGGCTCAGTCCTGGGCCCTCTCCTGTTTGGCATCTACTTCTCAGAAGTCTGGGCCCACAAAGAAGGACTTTGGCTGACCAAGTTCACTCATGACTGCAAGCTAGGAGTCGTTATCAAGTTCCCCAAGTGATGCAGACATCCTACAAAAGGACCTCTCTGAGACCAATGATTGGTGTTGAAACAATGGCCTGAAGCTTAACCCCAAAAATGCGTTATCATCCCCTTTGGAAAAAACTCAGTTCCCATGAATTACCACATTGATGGGAGCCCACTGAACACTGAAGGGGCCATAAGAGATCTGGACACCCAGGTCGACAGCCACCTCACCTTTGACCACCACATTGCCACTGTGGTCAGAAAGTCCTTCTATGTGGCACATCTTATAGCCAAAGGTTTCACATCCAGGAAGAAAGAGGTCATCATCCCTTTCTACCCATCCTTCATTAGACCAATCATCAAATATAACGCCCCATTTGGCATTTACCTGACCAGACTCCTACAACAGCTGGAGAGGCCACAAAAGTACCTCACAAAAAGGATCCTAGGCCTTAAACACATGTCCTACATGGACAGACTCAAGAAACTTCAGCTGTTCTCAGTCTGTTATCTTCTACTTAGAGGTGATCTCTGCTTGACTTACAAAGCCATGTCCGACCCAGCCCTACTTGAAATGCTACACCTAAAGAAATACCAATCCCCCCAAGCCACATGCTCCAGAGATCACTACCTCATTACCACAATTAAGAGAACATGCTGGAGGGACAAGTGCATCTTCCAAAGACTGCCCATAGCCTGGAATAAGCTTCCCATTCATGTCAAGCAGATCACCTCGCTAACCCTCTTCAAGAGAAATCTTGACGAGTGGATGGGTCAAAGAAAGTTCACTCCAGGGATCATTTCAGTTGCCCTATTGGATAGGGGTACTGTGAACTAACATCGGGTGGCACAGTGCATGGGCAATTTTTTTGGGCTAGGCTTGTAAAGGCTCCAGGGCCATTAGCCTAGTACACTATGGACCTATGAACCTATGTGTGTTGTGTGTGCCTCTATTTTTTGATCAGGTTAAATGTTTGAAACAGGAGTAGACAGAATGGTGGTGAAAATATGCAAGTAGAGGATAGGACACTAAGGAAATAATATAAGAAGTTGGTTTACAATCAAAATTTTGAATGCCGTTATGCAAACTTTGATTGTCGAAAGGCAGTTTGTCAAAGTCGCACAACAGTGATTTGAAATATGTCGAACCCTTAACAGTGAATGCTAGTGTGCTGTGCATTCGCTGTTGTGAGATCAGCATATTAATTGGAGATCGCACTACGGTGGGGATTGGGAGCTTAGCCCTTTTCCTCACTGTAGTGTGATCTCAGAGTTGTAATATATAAGTAGCAGGGGGTGTGGGGGCACAGCCCCCCCACATAGGGGATGCAGAGGGTCTTGCCCCCCTGCAAAACATGTGTTGAACATCACCAGATGTTCAGGTAAGTTAAAAAATGTCAACAATTAGAATTCAAATTGTTGACATTTTTCTGTTTCGTTATTTTGCTAGGTCAATGTTTATTTTGAGAATGTTTTTTGAGCAAGTAATTACTTGCAAAAACATTGTCAAAATTTTGATAGTAAACCTAGGAATTTACATAATGATGGTAGGAGAGCACCATAGATATCCACTTCTTAACAACATAAATGTAGAACTGAACACAGAATTTCATGACTTTGGAGAGTCACCACACTAGGGATGTGTGACAGCAACACAATAGTATTGTATAGCCAATTGGATCAGATCAAGTGTGTCAAGATGACACACTGGCAAAGTTGAGAGCTATGTATGGGGAATTTTTTTTTTTTTTTTTTTTGTAGAGAGAGGAATGTTGGATAATGTGCTTAGGAATGAGAGGGTCAGGTGGGTAGGGTAGTTTAGGTAGCAGGCACAGACATACAGGACATACAAGACAGACAAGGATGGTGGTAGACACAAAAGGTTGTGGTACACCCTGACTGGGGATAGGTAAGAGACATCAGAGGTGCATCAACGTCCAGCTTGAGAAGAGTGAGAATTTAGTCCTCACCCTCAGAATTGTCATTACTGTCTCCTGTGTCAGTTGCCTGGGTCAGTGCCAGATGTGGCATTGATCTGGCAATATGACACAGGACCTACCCTGCCAATTTGGGCACCAAGGCCCCTCTTCTATTATGCCCTCCACCAGCCATGTTAGCTCCTTGTGGGTAACAAAATTTCAGCCTCCACTACTACCTGCTTCTGATGGCTACCACTGCACCAGCAGCCAGGACAGAGCTTCCTGACACAGGTGGAGCAGGTAGGTTAGGAGTTGTGGAGGCAACACTGACAAGTTGCAACCCAGATGTGTTGGGCATCTGTGCTGCCTGTGGTGGTGCCACTACAGCCACCTGTGGAGGTATGGTGGTTCAAACCACAGTGGCTGGTCCAGCTCCCTGTGGTGATAGTCATTTTGTTTTCAACAGCAATGTATTTGAAAAAATATATGAAAAAGGAAAGGAGAGAGAGAGTATGGGAGGAAACAACAAATACAGAATTAGATCCATGACTTCACGCTATTTTATTATTTCAATACATAAATCAATATGAGAAATATATATGTATACCTTTGCCATATCCAGATATGCTAGGAAGGCATTAATGTGCCATAAAAATCAATCAATCACAATGATAGGGTATGTCCAATAGAAACATGTATTTGATTATGCCATATCAGAGATGTGCTTTCAAAGTTAATAAATGCATTTGCAAAATTTAATTGATAATGTCATCAATATTGTAGTTAATATCTTATAAATACTATCCTGAAAAAATCTAATGTCTGTTTCTGGGTGTTGAACTTACTCACAATTAAGCTGAGGTATTTATTGCCTAATACAACAACCAAGCACTATTGGAGCAGGCATGTATGCTTGCTATAAAAGTTAAGGTAAGGTATGCCTGCTCAAGATGGTATACAATGATGGACTGAAAAATACTTTTCTGTTTTGCATTCAGATCTAATGCACATTTACTCTGTGCCTCTCTGAGATGAGTTAGTCTCTCTTGATAGACCTCATGGTTTTCTGCTCTCTCTTCTACATCTGTACAGTAGAGAAATGAAAAGAAAGAATATATAAATAAATAATGAATAACCATGTTGGCTACCTTATTAATGCTATGTCATAGACTGGTGATGGATCAATATATTTACACAACTGATGGGTGTTTGCTGTCTTAAATTCATCCTCCCATCTGCTCAGGAGGTCCTGCTTGTGTCTCTTCATGTCATTATAGTGGTGATGACATTGCTTCCCAGTGCGTCGATACCAGTTGCACTGGAGACAGCCTTGGCCAAGCTGTAGGCATCAAAACTCTGTTTCCACGAACTTATATGTCAAAGCACCAGGTGTCGAATGCTCGGAATGTCGTAAAAAATTCGGAATTCGACATTCCCGACTGCCCTACCACCTAAATAAGTGCTACCATGGGTCAAAAAGGGGGGGGGGTTGTGATTCGATATAATTGCATTCACAATTATGCAAAGTCACTGTACTGCCGTCGAACATTTTCCGGTCGGCCATCCACCAGCCGAGCAAATGCATGTATAAATGCATCTACTTCCAAAACTTGAACCTCATATAACTGAACTTCATTTTCATGAGACGAAACTCGCGAAAGATTAAATACCCAAATTACATATTTCCACTGTGTGACTGGTGTAGTGTGGCCGTGGGGAGGAGAGAAGCATACCTCTCAACCATACCAAATTCTTCAATAAATACCAGTTTTGAGGGCAAAATATTGGGGTGCCATGAATTCCCGAGTGGCCCCTTTAATTTCCGAATTTCCTGCTTTTTTTTTTTATTTGTTCCCTGACATCATCACGTGCAGGGCGTGCATGATGACATCAGCTTCAACAGCCTGCCAGAAAGCCAAGTCAAAAGCCAAGTCAAAATTTTATTTGCAGAGCCATAATTTAACTTGCTGCAGAGTCCACAGCAGCACATCTTTCTTCTCCAGGTAAACAGTGTAAGGCTTATTTGTCTTATGTGCAAGAGAAAAAACAAGAAATAGCAGATTTGTACTTAGTTCTGTGCTCAGCAGATTTGGTTATGTTAACCTTCGTTCTGTGCTCGGCCCGGCAGTCAGCATTTGAAGTGTAGTTCTTTAGTTCTGTTAAGCTGAACGGCATTTGCATTTGTGCTTTTAGTTCTGCTAAGTAGAACAGCTGTGCTTAAATGTAGTTCTTTAGTTCTGTTAAGCTGAATGCATTTGCATTTGAAGTGTAGTTCTTTAGTTCTGTTAAGCTGAAAGGCATTTAGTTCTGGCATTTGCATTTGTACTTAAGTGTAGTTCTTTTAAGGTGAATGCATTTGTACGTAGTGCTTGGCAGTCTGCAGTGTGCTCCATTGCTTTCGGCAAATAACTTCATTGCTTTTCAGCAGTAGTCTGCATTACTGTGTGTTAAGAAGCTGTACTTGCATCCATTGCTTTAATTAAGGTAGGTGTGCGTGTGCGCGCGCGTGTGTGTGTGTGTGTGTGTGTGTGTGTGTGTGTATATATATATATATATATATATATATATATATATATATATATATATATATATATATATATATATATGCGCGCATGCATGTGTGTGTCATGTGCAAGAGAGAAAACAAGAAACAGCAGATTTGTACTTAGTTCTGTGCTCGGCAGATTTGGTTCTTTGTGCTTAAGTGTAGTTCTTTTAAGCTGAACGCATTTGTACGTAGTGCTTGGCAGTCTGCAGTGTGCTCCATTGCTTTTCGGCATATAACTTCATTGCTTTCAGCAGTAGTCTACATTACTGTGTGTTAAGAAGCTGTACTTGCATCCATTGCTTTGATTAAGGTAGGTGTGTGTGTGTGTCTACAATGCTCCAGGTACGTATAACAGGTGCTTAGAGTTACTCAGACTCAAACCCTGTACCTTAGGCACAACAGCCTAAATTCTCTACCCATACTACTCTGGAATGTTTGGGTCATACTTCTGGTCTATTCCTCTTAAAATTTGTGGTTTTCTGGCAAATGAACTGAACTCATTAAATAATGATAACCATTTTAGTTTCAGTCTTCCTATCTTTCAGGAAATGCATTGGTAACACAAAACACGTTATTCTAGCAACTCCTCTAAGATTATACAAGCAATGTTTAAAATGTGTCCCTGGTTTTTGGGCCTTTGTCCCCCCCTCAATAAATTTTGGCTTTTTCCAGATTTCTTTTGCTGGATGGTTCTTCAGGGGGAGAGAGGTTTTAGTGCTGCTTATGCCAAGTCTGTTTGTGTTTGTGATTAGTAGCACAACAGGTGGAGTACTTGCTTTTGATGCAGAAGGCTGTGGGTTCTAATCCCTACTAGGGATTGCTGATACTGTACTGTGTTGTACTTTTAAAGGAGGTGGATGCTGCAGTCTTGAGAATGTCCTCTTTGGCAGAGATATCTAGTAACTATGAACCTGTTATCAGTTTGCCATCCATTCCCTATTGCAATATTACTAATTTATAATTTTTTTAATGGAACATAGGCAATTTATTCCTCAAGGGCCAACAGGCACTTTATTTGTGGATGAAACAATGAAATATACAGTTGTTTGCTAACAGCAACCTCTTCATTAGTTACAGATCTCTTTAATGTGGAATTATTTAGATGACTTTTACTTCTGCAGAGATTGTGCATATTTACTGGTGGGGTATAGATGTTTGAGTAGACTTTTATGATGGAAATGTTCATTATTGCTTCATGCATTTTGTTTCATTGCTTACTGGAAAAATGTTCAAAACAAAAAATTTAAAGCTTGCTTTAACAAGTGTGCTGTATTATACAAGGAAAATAATTTAATACAATTAGGAAGGTGTATCAAAGAACACATGTATATTTCATGTGCAAGAGGCCTAAGATTTGAAAACAGTTCCAAGGTAATCTTTATCCACCCCTGGCCAGATGCATTTTCTTTGATTATGGGTTTTAATGCTTTCAATGAATGTGAGTTTCAAGGGCAGAGAAGTTTTAATGCTAAGTCTATTTTCATTGTGAGACTGTATTGCTTTGTTCAGCAGATGTCTATTAGTGTTTTTGCTATGAAATGTAAAATAAAAGTTTTAAGTGAAATCCAAATAATCATTGTAGAAGTAAAGCAGTATGCACATTACAATGTTTATGGTAAATGAGGTGAAATAGCCAAGTAATGGGAGATTGGAATGGCTGCAAGGGGGGGTGGGTGGGCTGTGTATGAGGGGAACCATTCAACCATAATTTTGTGAGGAGGAAAGGGCAACAAACTCAGACAGCCTCATGTGGCACAAAGTCTAGCCACACTACTGATCAGTACGCCACGGAGAACGACTTAGCAAACTATAATATTCTTTTGCTAAGATTAGACTATTGCCTACCTTTAAATGCCCTACTTTTACTACAAAACCCACATACTGTAAAGTCAACAAAAACAAAATCCTAAGGTTCATCATCTTCTGCCTTCCCAGTGAACATTGTTGCTACACAGTTAAAAAATGGTTACCATTTACCACAGGCTCTGGGTGGCCATATTTTGCTTGGCTGTTCTTCAGTTTGCTTTGGAAAGTTGGTATCCCACAGTTCCATCTGAGTGGGCGAGGCCACATAATTATGTATGCACATTTTATGTTAATCAGCGTACAGATTTGTGCCTATTTTCATGGGCCTTTATTCAGATTTTTCATGTTTCCAGGTTGAGAGGTATGGAGAGAGGCTATAGCTGTCAATCAAAGGAAAGGAACGGTATGAGCAAGAAGTGAATAATATGCCTCTGCATGCTAAGTTCCCCTTGGCTTACAGTTTGAAAGCACTTTGGATAGAAGGGGCTTTGAAGGCTTGGACTCCTCTAGGTGAAACACCTACTCTGACATTAGGTGTCACCCATGTAGTAAGCAAGAATTGCCTCCCTTCCTTCAAGGTGTGGAAGCTGGCAGTGGTTGTTCATTCACATCCTGCCTGGCCATCTCTTACATGCACCCAAGCCACTAATCAAACTTGGGTCACCTGCATCATAGTCAGGGCTTCATCCCTCCATGTCACAGATCTGGCTTGTTTTTTATTGTTTTTCAGTTGCTGCATTAGGTGAACAGCATATAGTTAGTCATTACTAGCCAGTCCACAGTCTATAAAAAAAACAAGAAGTTAATTTTGCTCTGGTCCTCCTCTATGACCATTTATTTTACTTCTGACTGCTCTGTTGACCCATTCATTTTTACTACCTGAGAGCCCTATGACTCATTCATTCCCTGAGACCAAAGGTCAGGCATGCTGTGAGTGACATCATCATCCATGAGAAGGATTGTTTTTTTTTTCTATAACCTTAACTCCCCATACTTGCTCCTTGGCATCCAGGAGGTTGGTGTGTGTTGGGCCTATTTCACATACGCACACCATGCCTCTGTGTGATATGATCATTTGACATGGCTTAATTTATGGGCAATCTATGCCAAGGATGATACTATCCCTGTTTTACATCTGGGATTTTGCCACAGAGCATGTGCCACAAATACACACCCAGCCTCAAAAAGAGGTCAACAGACCAAGTATTGTGATCCCCCCCCCATTCCAGTAGATGCCCAAGCTGCTAGTCAAGTTCAGTCCCCTGGGTCATAGTCTGGGCTTTATCCTTCTACATCAATGGAGATGGCTATAAATATTATGTCAGACTTAAAGAACAAAAGCATTTGAATGAAAAACATTAAAAAAACATTTGTGACAAGTTCTAAACATTTGATTACATATTGATAGAAATGAATAGCTATAAGAAGGAAACTGAATATGCAACAATTAATTGTAATAGAAAGAACCAAAGCATTCATATATGATGAAGCAGCCAGAAAGATTCTAAAAATCTGAATAACAGAATGAACAAATGGAAAAACAAGAATATATTTCAGAGGAAAAATGCTGAGAAATGCCAATTAAGCAAAATATGGCAATAATTGGACAGAGTTCAAGAGAGGAAGATTAATTCAATAACATGTTTACAAAATAAAAAATTGAGAAAATGGATATTTAGTAATGCAAGGTATTCAATGTCTGTATGAATGAGCATGAAGTGAAAAGTTCCTAAAGTTAAAACATAAACCAAAACTAAAGTTGCACTTTACAATTAGAAAAAAAGTTATCTGAATGAATAAAGTCAGACTAGACTGAAGAGAAAGATGATAATATAGAAGATAGGAAAATAGAAAATTAAAGTGAAAGATCAAAAAGTAAGCAACATAAACTTATATCTTTAATGAAACAAAAAAAGTATAGTAGGAATTAAATGTTTACATCTATTTCTTTTACTTTAGTGGAAACAAGATTGGCATATTGTGTACTCAAGATATATGTCTGAATACAAGGGAACCAGCTTTGTTAGGTTAAAAAGTTGGGGATGGAATAATAGAGGGATTCAGAAAACTTTGATGATGCAGCTCTCTAAACAGATTTGCATGACTAAAAGGCATGCACATGCTGGATGAAATTCAGGAAGACCCAGCTACATGACGTAACAAGGTCAAATAATGTGGTCAGCTGTCTTATATGTTAACGACTGTATAACGGTGTGCTGTGTGTGACAGAAAGACAAAAAAAGATGGTGGAGCAATTTAGAAATGTCTAAATGTTGCACAGTGATATCACATTCAGTTTAGATTTGAAATCGGCCATATGCTACATTCAGATGGAGTACATTGTGCAAATATGCTTGGGTTTTCCACAGTCATTGTACATGTGTATCTAAAGAAGGTTGTCACTGCAGTTGTTTTGCCTGGCAGTGCATGATATCACCCCCTGAAAAAAATACATAAAATAGTATATAAAATATATCTGAAAAAATAGTATGCATATAGATATAAATCTGAATAAACTGTATAGTGTGTGAAAAAGTAACACCAGATTGTGCATACTCATAGGCAGCCAACTAAGAAAGTACAAAGGGCAAGGTACAGTTCATTTGCAAAGGTGAGGAAGGGAGGGGGCTCTCTCAGGAAGTGCACTGGATGAACCGCCACCCTGGCTAGAAATCTGTGCTCCAAAGCTTCTTACTTAGTGAGATGAGGCTGTCTGCCTTTCAACATGTACATTCACTTGCCTGGGTGTGATGTCATCTCATTTTTGTTTCTGAATCACTTGGTTTTCAACATAAGCAAACCTGGAAAACATTGTGGAGATTTTTACATGATTCTGTACACATCTGAGGATCTGCTGCTGAAAGACTGACATGCTTCACATCCTAAAGTGCTACTGGAAACAGAAATACAGTACCTATATTTCATGTGATGTGCTATGGATATTGCTGTCAGTCATTCAGATGAGCTGAACATAGTTACATAGCAGTAAAGCTTATGCCTTTACTGTGATTCCTGCCATGGTTCAGCTTGTTAATGACCTGCTTTGTAGACAAGTGTTCTAATCCCCTCATGGTTATATTCTTTATTTTACTCTTCTGCCTCCATTCTGTTCACATGCAACATTTCTGATTTGTATTTCCTAGACCCCTTCAGTATGACTTCAACAGTAGCTCACTTAGTTAATGCTATGCTTACAAGAATGTCACTGTTTAAGAGATTTGCACTGAAGAATATCCTGAGCTTATTTCTCTTGAGGCCTACTTTTGATCACTGCTTCCATTCGGCGGTGTAACATTCCCCTGATATATATTTTCTGGCAAATTCACTATGACTCCTGCAGTAGCTTGCCTAGTTAATGCTGTCTTTCTAAGAAGAATAGGGTACTGGGTTCAAATCCTGTGAGGGTTAATATTTTGTTTTTGATTACATTTACTATTGTAGTAACAGTACACTGATAAAATATCAATGTGATGATGTCTGGAGTGGTGTGGGTCAGTACATTATTAGTGTATTCCCCCTATCCTATATAAGCATCACATTTTATTTATGATCAGGTATTTCAGATGGCTATTCATTCTGTGTATAGTTAATACCCCCCTTTTTCATTGTGTTCTGCATCCCTCCTATGTCCACCAGCTCTCTTTGTTGTCTTCTGTCAGTGTCTGTTGTTTTCATTGCCTTACTACAACATTTGTACTCAACCATTACCAATTGTAGCCTTATTCTGGCCCATAAGACAATTTTCTGCATGTTTTTTTGCATTGAAAAACAGCAGTAATTCTGCATATTAGTTTTACTATCTGTGTGTGCAGTTGTGCAACACTTTTACTAGACACTCATGCATGGTCAGTGTTTACAACAGCGGATCATACTTTACTCTGGCCAGCATGATCTTCCTGCTGGTCCCTACTGTGGGTGCAGTGAAGAGATGGTCATCACACAAACTGACTTGGCAGCATGCATTTCTAATGAGCGTCTGTGCTTGTCAAGCACACATGGTAAACAGAGTTGACTTGGCTGCAGTCGTGGTTGCTGTATTCCTGAATCCCCAGGTATGCATTTTACTAGGAAATTAACCTTTTTTTTGTTTTAGCAAAATAATTTGAATCAGAGCATTGAAAGCAGAAGAATTTGAAGAAACAATTCATAATGCAAAAGCAGTAAATGTCAGGCCAGCTAATGTCTATGTTGAACAATTAATTACTATTTGTAGCCTACATTGTAAGTAGATACACTGATATTACAGCATACCATAGAGTTTATTTAATATTTTAGTGCTGAGTCAAAACATCAAACAATATGGGAATGACAACATTGCCCTTCTTCAAGGGAATTATTTCAGTAGGTCCATTTTTATCATATAGCTTACTACACAATTGTATGTTTAAACACTAATTGAGCGATAAAAACACATTACTTATTTGTCACAAATATACATTATTTCAGTCAAAAAGGTCCATATCTCTATGTTCCATCACTTAGAAGTAATAACATTTGAAATGGCACATTGAGATTTTGATTAATACTCACACCTTTACACAAGCCATCTCTCACTGCTAAAAGCCTCCTCATTGATCAGTTTATCGTCTCTTACATTTTCATCTTTTAGGGGTACATGGTGAAGTGAAACACTTTCCTAGCCACTTTAGGGGTACATGGTGAAGTGAAACACTTTCCTAGTCACTTTTGGGGTACATGGTGAAGTGAAACACTTTCCTAGCTAGTTTAGGGGTACATGGTGAAGTGAAACACTTTCCTAGTCACTTTTGGGGTACATGGTGAATTGAAACACTTTCCTAGTCACTTTTGGGGTACATGGTGAAGTGAAACACTTTCCTAGTCACTTTTGGGGTACATGGTGAATTGAAACACTTTCCTAGTCACTTTTGGGGTACATGGTGAAGTGAAACACTTTCCTAGTCACTTTTGGGGTACATGGTGAACTGAAACACTTTCCTAGCCACTTTAGGGGTACATGGTGAAGTGAAACACTTTCCTAGCCACTTTAGGGGTACATGGTGAAGTGAAACACTTTCCTAGTCACTTTTGGAGTACATGGTGAAGTGAAACACTTTATCTGTCACTTTTGGGGTACATGGTGAAGTGAAACACTTTCCTAGTCACTTTTGGGGTACATGGTGAAGTGAAACACTTTCTTAGCCACTTTTGCTTAGATGTTCCGTAACAGCATTCGATGCCCAGGTATTGTAAATGTTTCTCACGTGTGCTGTAATGTACATTTTAAAGGTGTAGTTTGTTTTTCCACAAATACAGCACATGTATACTAGACACAGTGAATAGCTGTCATGTTGTATTTTTAATCCTTTAACAGAGTGCATCTTAACATCATTTTGCAGTTACAACACTGATTTATTTACAAAAGCTGCAACATTTACATGTAGAACATTCTTTAGTAAATCAGAGTTGAGAAATACACCATCTAATTAACCATACTCTGGATTTTCATGTCCAACCTTCCATCCATCCGTCTGTCATGCTCTTTTTCCCATTTTTTCAATGGATTTTGGGTGTCACATCAACAGTAACCATCATCTGGAGTCAATGTTCACACCGCTGAGTGTCTACCTCTGCCATGGTTTTTCTTTCATACCACACACACATACACACACACACTCATGCCTATGGCTAGTTTAGAGTGTCCAATCCACCTACTGCTTGTCTTTATTTCCTTTATGTAGCATGTACAAATTATGTTTCAAGTTCATTCCCTTTTGAGGGGAAACATTACATGAGCATCTAGGTACCCGCAAGGAAATGACAAAGTTTAATAAGTTAGCATATGTCAATGCAAATACAGCACAAGGGGACAGATTTGAAAACAGGAGGAGAATACCTCAAAAGTGATGTGACAAATTATGGTTTCACAGAAAATGTCACAGATGCATAGCTTCACCTTTCTGAGGAATAAGTGAAATCAAATGATGGCATAAATCAATAGTGGTTGTAGCAGATATGGAGCAATTTTAGTGAGATGAAGGAAAGGGAATAATGGATAATACAGAATCCTTGTTCATCTATTACAATGATAACACACAGACTAAAGGAGTGAAACATACTACCTTCCATAATGTTTCTAGGACAGGGCCATGCAAAAAATCCATTTTGTTAAAACTAATTTAAAAGCTAGAGTTATAAAACCAAAACTGAAAGCTAATGAAGTTGATATACAATCATTCACAAAAGAAAACACAGAAACATGGATTCTAATGACAGAAAAGGATTAAATGGCTTGTCTAATTTGCCAGTGATTTGCTGGATAAGCTGCAAGTCATGTTTATCTGTTAGTGTACCCAACTCTCCAGTACTCATAAAGATGATCTTGTGCCTGTCACTGGCATTCCTGATTTTAGCCACTATTTTGACCACAGCACCTCTTCAGAACACCTGTTCTAATCCTCCATTATTCTTTCATGTGAAGTAATACTTCCCAGTATCTCCCTCAGGTGCCTATCCTAAAATTATCTATGCTTCTTGTTCTTATAAATCTCTCATTATTTTGAAAGATGGTACTCATGTGAACTCAGTGGACTACCCTGAGACACTACAGAGGTTCTGTCATGTCCCCCTTTGCCTTCTGCCCTCCAGCTTATGTACGTTAAACTATTTTAGTACCTCTCTATGTAGATATCTTTGTATATATGTTATATGTCTTTAGCTGCAGACCATGCACCATTTTGGGCTGCTGTTGTACAAATTACCCTCATTCTGTTTTTGTTCTTTTTGTTTCTCTTCCTTCTCCCCCATTCTACATTCCTTTCCTGGGCTTCTACTTCCTGGATGATTATTTCAGAGCAGATAAGAAACTGTACATGCATTAATTATGGCTGGGATTCACAACACCATTGCACCTCATCTAAGTTGCTTCTTGTAAGCATGCTCCATATATAAGCAATATCCAAGTAAGTCCCATTCTATAGGCACTCATATCATATCTTTATCACTGTTACACTAAAGGTGTGAATGTATTCCATATGTAGCAAGTAGAGGTCTGCTATTCCTCAAAATACTCCCAATGCTGTTGATAGAGGGGTGGATGGAGTTGCCAGAAAAAAGCTCTTCTGCCTTCAACTACATGAGGCCTCCTTAGTTTCATAGACACCAACACCACCAATAGGATGTAGCCTTCTTTGGCTTTGAACCCCATTTCATTGATGACTGATGCCCCCCAACCTTTACATCTTAACAGTAGCCAGTGTTTTTAGTCCACCCACACAAACGGTACTTGTTACTCCTTTCCCAGCCCAGCAACCAAGAGCCCCTTCCAATTCCATACAGCCCACTTCTGAATGGGGTACCCAATTCCTTCTACACCCTTCCTGCCAACAATCAGTGCTCCACCTACTTTTTTCTCTTGATACTGATTGGTGTTCTCTGTATGCAACTCCAAACCAGCCTGTCAGTGACAAGGGTTGGCCGCTTCCCTCTCACCCAGCCTGTCAACAGTAAGTGTGTATGGTTTCAGCTCCTACCTAGCCTGCCACTGACTGGAGCCCTAAGCCTCCATCTTACATGTATATGTACACACACTTATGAACAGACAGAAAGACACACACACACACGCACACACTCACACACACACACGTCAGTCATGAGTGTAAACCCTCCCTCCTCACAGCAGTGACTGAAGTCACTATTTCCATATCCATTCCTGTCAGGTTGGTGATCAGGGTACAGTGTGTGCCACCTGATTTTCCCATCTTTTGTGTCAGCAACTGATTTATCTTCCATCCCACACATAATGTGCTAATTCATGAGCCCTGGTAAATTGACTCTTTCACCTGTTTTACACAAGTGGTTCATGATTCATTTTATGGGTCACATCTAAATTGCACAGTGTAAGGTGACAAGTACTGTGTAACAATGTAGTGGCACCCTAATCAATACATATTTGAGATGTGAAAGAAGCTAGAATGAACCCAAACTGACATGGAGGAACATGTGAACTCCAAATTTAACTGGAGGCGAGAGATTGTATGAATGAAAATAAAGGGCAAGTTGCAAGAATCTGATTTGTTGAAGATGTAGCATCTTGCTTTGTGGTGAGCCATAATTAGATAGTCCAGTGATGGGCAGTTTGATAGCCAGAGATTAATCTAGGCCTGTCACTGGCTAGCACTGTGGGGTATACTAAGTGACGTAACACATAATTACCCAACAGACCTCTATCAATGAGCAACTTTTAAATGGGCCATCATGTGTTCATTAGCATCTATGTAGGCAGTACTGAATTACCAGACATAAGTCTCTGAACTTCTTATAGAAGACAGAGGATGGACTCTGGAATATGTAGGTCAGGGTAGGGATCTACATTGTCTACTGATGTGGCACTCTGGATACTCGCAGGAGAGAAGCAGAAGTGCTGACATGCCAGCTGGAGAGGATTTACTGACTGATGGTTCAGCTGACAGAAAGACACACATTGCATCCTATTTAGAAAGAAGGATGATTACAGGCTATTTTTTATTCCTTTAGTTGGAGGAGTCCACACAAAACAACTGCTAACTAGCCAGACAGTCTTTCTTTTGGAGAAGAAATGTCTTACAAACACACTGGGTTAGTGAGTATTTGCATGCTAGTTATCACCCGACTGGCTGGGGGCAGATGAAAGGTGCTTTTTTTGTGCTTTTTTTCTGACTGTGTACCCACTGATTACATGGACCAGCAATAACTGAAGCTGAGAAATGATTGGGCTGCAGCCATTATTTCAGCAGCAATGAGGAATGTTTCCCTTTGGACCTAACCCCATTCTGTTGTGAATGGAGTGCATGCTGTCTGAGATAAAGACCTACTATGCCTTACACACACACACACACACACACAAACACACACACACACACACACACACACACACACACACACACACACACACACACACACACACACACACACACACACACACACACACACACACACACACACACTGTGATTAACGCTACCATGTAAATGCAGCTTGGCACTCCCTGGTTAATATACTGCATGATTTAAACCTGTCTTCCACTGGGTGTCAATGTTGCAGTTAGCCAGATCAACACCCTCCCCCCAGAATGGGTGAACAGGCATTGATTGTTCACTGCCACCCTCCCCTAGTGGCTCCCCCAGCTCTTGAGTCACTAGTCTACCTTGTGTCAACTGGACTGCAGTCATAGCTTCCTCCATCAACACTATCAAGTTGGTCATGGGACTCAAGTCCTTGCTCGCATAGGCATAGGGATTTGATGAAAGCTCTTGTTTCTATCACTTTGGATTGGGGGAGGGGGGGTTGGGAGTTTCATTCATTACCTGGCTGGGTAAGAGAATTATGCCAGCTCCAATCACTGCCAAGATATTGAGGAATCACACAGCTCACGTTTAATGGTACTCACCCTATTGTAGACTGAGCTGACTATGGTAAAGACCTGCAGCTGATAACCTTTTAAGTACTTTGATAACCTTATCATGGTGGCTAACAGTCTAAAGTGCCCAGGATTGGGACTCTTCAGAGAATTAAGAGCTGTCATCCACCATCCTCCTCCCTGTACAGGGCAAAAGGAAGGGGGTTTGCCAGACATAGAAACTTCATGAATCCCAGTGCATCCAGTATGTCAACAAAAGGCAAAAATGAGTCATATTTAAAGAAAACAGAATAATACGTGTTAGAAAACATGATAAATTCATCTGGTAATAGTCATTTGATATTGTACCAGAAGAGTTTCATAAGCTTTCCTGACCTTGGCTCCTCAATCACTCACTCACATTGCCCACATTAAAAGCTGACCCCCCCCCCCCCCCCATACTGACTTAATATAATCAACTCCAAGACTGGAGTACTATGGGATGGAGAAGCAAGAAAAGTCATCAAGCCATTGTTTGCAATCAGTTTATATTCTATAGTATACAGCAGGAACATAATACTTCTCAGCTTGACACAATTGAGACTGGATGCCCAAATCTGTCAGTTACAGTCATTGTTTATTTGGTGACCTAAATGCTGCATGAACTATTGTGAAAGGGAATAGATGAAGCCCTGCAAACCTTTTATTCTTGGGGAAGGCCACTCCTCATTTTACTAACTCCCTTGAGGTAACAGTGAGCAGATATAAACTGTCTTGTGACAGATCATGACAAGTCATGGGGCAATGTAGAAATGTCTGAGACCATTAATATTTGAGAGCTGCTTGTCCGTGGTCGCTGGAGAAAGGCAATAAGTTGATAGAGAAAAAAATCAAGAATTAATTTACCTTATAATAAATACATACGTGATTGGGACCAGGGCATGATCAACTTTGTGGGGAGCCCAGGGAAATGAAAACTTTTAGGTCAAGTATAACTCAAGCAAGAAAATCCAGTTAATGAGCTTCAAACTCAGATTTGTGTTATTTCACTGTACTGGACAGACAAAATTAAAATTAGTGTAAAAAAGCTGGAGAATTTTATTTTGAACTGCCATGCAACCATGCAAACCCATTTTTCTAGAGTTCAGAGAATTTGCCAGATTTGCCATCCTCTTAATTCAGCCCTGATTGGGACCCTGCCAACCAGGGTTCACCTTGTAGATTTAATGAATATTTGTTGCTTAATGTCATTCTGAGTAATTAGATTTCTTACAAATAAATAAATAAATAGAAACACAATTAAAACAGGATTCAGAAAAAGATATGATAGTCTTCTCAACATAGGTATGCAGCCCATGAAGAAAAATAATTTGCAAAATGAAAAACTAGCATATTAACAGTAATTTTAGAAGTATTCTGTGAAGTACAGAGAGAGAGAGAAGCTGTGAATATGATTCAGGTATCAATGTGATTAGCTCCTTGGATGCTAGAAGAGCTGTCTGACGGGAAAGAGGAGTGATGCAGCATTGCCTGCTCAACCCTTTGTCTCTGGGATGAGGGTCAGGGGATCATGTCTGGGGTATGATATCCATTTAGACTATCCTGTGGAGAATGGGGGCTCAATCAAGGTTCTTGCTTTGAAGGGAGGCAGGGCAAATCAGGTGCCATCACTTACAGGAGGCATTGCCTCAGCCCTTGGCCCATTGCACATCAACTTCTTGGACCTTAGTCGGCATACACTTTGGGAAGTGTCAACCTGAAGGAAGAAACCCCCTGATCCTCAGTGTCTGCTCATCTTGGGCTAAGAATGAGGCCATGGCTTTAGCTCCTCTGTGAATGGCCTGGCAAATATAGCAAGTGTGAGGGAGACTTGATGGTTACAGGGAGCAGGAGAAACAATGCTGCAATACAAAATTATTGGCAGTATTTATAAGTGGATATCAAAACTGAAATATACATTCATGTCCCAGGAAAAAAATAAAAATTTAATGAGAGAATGTTAAACAAAATAAGAAGGTTTAAAAACACAAGGAATGTGAAAAGTTCAGGAAAAAACATTCTGAAGAGAAAAAAACTAAAGATACATAAACTGATGGTTGACAAGTGCAAGAGATCAACAATCCTAGGTAGGGAAATATTCCTTTTCCCTAGTGTTGTGTGATCTTGTAGTTAGTGTATACAGGCGCACACAAAAACACACGTGTGTGTGTGTGTGTGTGTGTGTGTGTGTGTGTGTGTGTGTGTGTGTGTGTGTATATATATATATATATATATATATATATATATATATATATATATATATATATATAGATATAGATATAGATATAGATATATATGTGTGTGGGCGGCCACAGTGGTGCGGTGGTTAGCATTGTCGCCTCACAGCAAGAGGTTCTCCATTTCGATCCTCAGCTGGGGTGCCTTCTGTGCGGAGTCTGCATGTCCTCCCTGTGGTTGCATGGGTTTCCTCTGGGTGCTCCTGTTTCCTCCCACATCCCAAAGACATGCTGCAGGTGGATTGGACACTCTAAATTGGCCCTAGGTGTGAGTGCGTGTGTATGCCTTCTGTGGAAGGTTGGGCGCCTGGCTGGCAACTCGACACTGTAAAACTGCACTGCCAATCATGAGCGGACAGGTGATCTGCTGTGGCGACCCCTAACCGGGAAAAGCCGAAAGATGAAGAAGATATGTGTGTGTGTGTGTGTGTGTGTGTGTGTGTATATACATATATATGTATGTGTGTGTATATATCTATCTATCTATATATATATATATATATATATATATCTGCATACATGTCATTAGCAGTAAGGGGATGCAGACTGACACATAGGAAATACAGAGGGGCAAGCACTTGCAAAAATATTTGTTGGTTTAGCCTGCTCAGGGGTAATCTTCAGACAGACATGGCAGTATATGTCAATGTTTCATGTTTTGAGATTTTTACATTGACATTATAGATGTTTGACGTGTTATAATAGAGTCATATATACATACATATATATCAATATTATGGTTGCAGGTCAAAATAATGAACGCTCATATGAGCAAACATTTTACAAGGCTGGGAGTAACAGCGAATGCTCATATGAGTGAATATTCTTTTCAATGGAGTTTTTGGCAGCAGCCTTTTGCATGGAATCGTGGTGCAGCGGTGTCAGGGAATTTCCCATTTCCCTGATGTTGTGCAATCTCAAAGTTGTGGGGGAGGTTACTCTTTTGATGTTTTGATCATTTTAGATTCAATCTAAAAATGATTGCTCTTTCTTTGTTCACTTATGAGTACTCAATGTTTGATAACATACACATATATATGGTTATGTCATGAATGTTTGACATGCTAAATGACTGACACACAAATGATTGACCATACCATGCTGAACATTTATTACACCATAAGCAACGGTATCTGAAAACCTGTAAATCAAAAAACAAATTTCCTTTTCTAATTGTCTGAATAGAGGTAATGTTATAGAAAGTGTTTTTCTGAAGTAAAGTGCATGGTTAGAGTTAGGGACAGTGTTAGGGTTAGGGGTACTATGTATTACTAAGGTGGGCAGGGGAGCTTTGCCTAACATTAACAATGCCCCTGCCCTTCACTCTAACTGTACACCTTACCTTAGGAAAAATCCTTTTTGTAAGACTACTACTGCACAAGACAGCTCAGACACTGACCAGGCCCACATAGACATACACAGACAACCCTATATCTATCACCCTTACCTAACTTTAACCCTAATCCTAACCTGCAAACACTCACACATACACTTTAGCTGTCTCCTTACCTAACCCTTCCTCTAACCATAGCAGCACACACATATTCACCCATTGACCCTAAATCTATCCCTTTAATTAAACCCTACTCTAACATTAAACTGACACACTTGCATAAACACTTCCACCCCAAATGCATCAGCAATTACCTGTGTTGGTAAACGGAAGAGCTGACCAAACCACCATTCAATTACTCTGCTGGTTTTGTGTGTGTGTGTGTGTGTGTGTGTGTGTGTGTGTGTGTGTGTGTGTGTGTGTGTGTGTGTGTATGTGTAGATAAATATACATACATACATATATGTATATACTGGATGTAAACAACTTTAAATTGGTTTAAATATACCCTGTGATTCTTAAATGTGTAGTGCTGGTGAAGCTGAAGTGGTATGCAACATGATTGGGTTTTTTAAACTTTTTATGTTTCACAGCACTGGTGAAAAATTTACTGAGCTGGATCCAGAAAATTAATGTAACGTATTCCTTCCTTTAGAATAAATGGAAAGGATACAGTACATATAAAATTGCTGCCTTTCAGCAACCTGAAAAGAGATTTGCCAAAGCATACAACATACACTCCCCAGGATTCACTAATCTTCCGTGTAAGACTAAATTAGTCTTACACTGAAGAGCCAGTCTAAGAGTAAGACGGCAGCGCGCCATGCATATTAATGAGGGCACGCTGCCTCAACTCTATGACTAACATGGAGCGTGGATGAGTGTAGGGGGCGTATCGGGCTGCCGATTAGTCCAAAAATCCATGCCCCTGCAAGTTTGAAACACGGGAAATGTCTAGTTACATGAGCGAGTCTGCTCACATATGTACATTCTAACACTAAACTCCCCCATATAGTAAACCCCGTATAAACATAAAAAGTAAAAGAAATTTTTTTTTTTTCATTTCCGATATAGCTGCCCATATTAGCACGTGTTTGTGTGGGTTTGCCCATTGCTTAGCTACAGTTAGCAGTTTAGACACCGAAGAGGATAATAAGAAAAGTATATGCAAATTAAGCGAAATAGCAATAGCGTAGTGGTTAGAGCCTTCACACAAAGAGGAGGCATTCCCGGTTCGAGTCCCACCACTACACTTTTCATTTTCTGTTGGAAATCTGTATACAAAAATATTTCCTGACATGTATTATTTAAAGTTTTGTAAAAAGCATTGAAATGTTATATGTAGTAGTGAATGAATTTTATATATATATATATATATATATATATATATATATATATATATATATATATATATATATAGGAAAGTGAAATGGTTATGCATACTGATGCATGAGTAAATTATTTTAAGCAATGTAAAGCACTGCTAAGCACATTTTACTAGTATTGAGCATATTTATATTTAATTGCACGTAGCTGAGCACTGCGTTAACTAGTGCAATGTCTTTGCACGGAGCTGCGCATCGCGCAAACTAGCGCAACCAGAACATGTTTCCGCGTAGCTGCGCACTGCGCTAACCAGCGCAATGTCGAGCAATGTCGAGCAATGTCAGGCAACGTCGAGCAACGCTGAGCAAAGTCGGGCAAAGTTGGCTAAACATGGCCACACCTCCTTCACTGTACCTTAACCATTGAGGTCTGGCCAGTATGAAAATAAAAAACAGTGACAGGGCTCGAACTCGGATACTGTACACTATAGTCACAGTACATAACCACTAAGCCATGACAGCATTTCATAACCATGCACTTTCAACAGACACATATCTATCAAAGGAATATTAAACATTGCTGACATCAGCTAAGCAGGTGTGCCTACAGCTGAGTTTTTTCCAAACTGGCCAATCACAAATAAGTGCGGGAAATGAGGCATATTTAAGCTCCACAGGCAGGAATACTTGCCATAACTGGTTGTAGCTCCCTTCTGCAGTCAGCATGGCCGGGGTTGGAGAAGGCACTTGATTTCGAGCGCAACGTTGGGGCATTGAGGAGACCAAATTAATGGTTTGGCTCCTTGTCCACAATCACGAGGAAAGACTCCTGCGGGGCCAGTACCAGGGCACCCAATACAAAACGGAGGCCTGGAACTGTCTAGCCCATGATCGCACCAGTGCCACTGATGTTCCTTGGACTGGTGAGCAGGTCAGGCACCATTACTCTGACCTGAAGCAACGCAAGGAGGATCAACTGGACCAGTGGCTCCAGGAGGCCCATGGGATGGCAAATGCCCCAGTACTGAGTAAGTAGCCATTGTATTAAGTATTTAAGAATTGCTATTCTTGTCTATACTATGGATAGGCATGTCTCATTATCACTGCATTTACTTCACAGCTGCAGGTGTCCGGGCTATGAATCAGCAAGCCCATGAAGATAGGCTGCAAAGGCTGCATTACCAGGCAGGTTAGTAATTATTCTGCATGTACTGTGATATAAAATAAATGAGAGAGCCTTCAAAAAGTGTTTTAACCCAATAAATAAAGGTATAATAATTCTTTAATAATTATTCTGCATGTACTGTTATATAAAATAAATGAGAGAGCCTTCAAAAAGTGTTTTAACCCAATAAAGGTATAATAATTCTTTAATAAAGGTATAATTCCTGGAGTGCGTCTGTGTGATTTTCTTTGATATGTTGTTGTACTGTTGCATTTTAGAAATAGTACTGTTGTATTAAGCAGTGTTAGTTAACCCACACTTGGGTAGGCCCATATAAAGTGGATGAAGGGAGTGCCAGTAGCTTTTATGCATATTTACAGCCCTTAACTGTTGGTTTATGCCCAGCATGTACAGGTTAATCTGGAACATGAGTAGCTTGGTATTGTGTTCCCCAGAAATGTCAGTGTGCTGCCAGAAATGTAGGGAGCTGTTAACATATAACTGATAATTTCACCTGAACATATCTAGATAATTATATGAAAGTAGAGCTGTCAGTGCACCATCACAGCAGTAGTGTGTGTGAGCAACTCTCAAAATATGTAGCAGTAACATATGCATCCTGGACAGTCTGTATGTCAGATACAGCTCATGTATATAATGATCTAGCAAAATCCAATTGCTCAATAGAAGGACATTGGGTAGTGTAATAATACATGTAAGGGACATATAACTGCAGTTAATAGGAATGTAGTGTAAACTAGAAGGATATATACGTTGTTAATTGAGCTATCTTTTCCACCCTACTGTATGTGCATAAAAAATGCAATTCCACACCTCAATGGGTATGTCTAATCTCAAAACATTTGTTGGGACATATGTCCTATTGGTTTATAAATATTTGCATTCATTTCTATGCTTGTGCCCTGTTCAAATACCACAATTTTGGTGGCCTGTTGCCATCAATTAAACCTGCTTGCCATTGTAATGTCCACTATTGTTCTATATATATATATATATATGCATGTGTTATGCTTGCTTTTCAACTGTTGAAACTCTGGTGTGTTGGGTTAATGGGAATACTTCTGCATGATGTTATAACTAACTGGGAATGCTGTTGACTGTTACTAACCCATATCTTTACTAAATTCTCCAAAACATAGTTCATATGGGAAGGCCGGTCCCAACGGACCCACCTGTTCCACCTCAGGTGGCCATGGCACCTGGCACCAGCAGGTCCGGTGCCCAGCCTGGGACCTCCTCCTCCATTGGCCCTGTGCCACCTTCAGGTGGAAGCACTATAGGGGATGGGGCTTGGCTCCCCCATGCAAGCATGGGTGGAGGAGGGCCACCTATCACCCTTTGAACAGTCCGGGCTGTGGTGCATAGAGAGATTGAGCATTCTGTGGCAGAACCTCTATGCCAGCTTGAGGCACAAGTGGTGCAACTCCCGGTTCAGCCTGCCCCTCCTACACAGCCCCCAGCACAGCCACCCTCTGGGCTGTGAAGGTACAGTGGTAACTGCCCATGGGGATCTCAATTCCACTGTTGCCATATGTGGGCTCATGGGCTTGCAATTTCCAAACATACCTCCCCGTCAATGGTGTTCACCCACCACATGTGTCATATTCCACCCCTGTATGCATCTTGTTTGTCTTGTCTGTTTACCTCCCCAACCTACCTCCCCAATTATACCTACTTCCCCTACCCCACATTCCACTCTCACCTGAAAAAAAAAAAAAGGGCAATCTGCTCCCAAAAAAAAAATTATGCCACATACATAGCTACCCATTTTGCACACATGTCCCCTGGACACATAAAATGTAATTTAATTGGCATTACAACATACTTTGTTGTCCTCACCCCTCTCTCAGGGTTGAAGGTTTCATATGTACCTCCAAATTTATTCCATATGCACAGCTGTTGCTGTTAAAGAAATGGGCAGCTATGGACCTTCACTACACCCGTCCTTCACATCCTGAGCTATTTTCCCTACTGTCTTTCCCTCTTTGTGCCCCTTTTTCACCACTTTCCTTTCTCCCCATTTTCTTTTCTTTCAAAGAAATGAGCACGGGGGTGAGTGGGAGTAAGCACTATTAAGCAGTAGTTAGCGGGTTTGTGCGAGTGTGTGCATGTTTACACTAGCTAAGCATTGCTAAGCATTGCGCAAACCCTCACAAACCTGCTTACAACTGCTTAAAAGTGCCTTAGTCACTCTGTATGTGAGGGCCCTTGTTCTGCACAGCAGCAAAATAAAACACCTCTGTCAGTCTCGAACCCGGGACCTTGTACACACTACACTGCATAAAGTGCCACTAAGCCACGGTAGATATACAACAAGTTGGTGCTGAAATAAATATATCATGTATCAGAATGAGTAAATGTAAAGGAAAATTAGGAATGTCATACCACACAACTTGTTCTGTGGATCTTTACCAACAGTTGTTGTGGGATTACATTACATGACTGTGATAAGAGAAGCAGCCATTCTAGCAGGAAATAATGTTATACCATCACTTTAAAAACCCCACACAGCATCACAGCAGGACAAACACTGGCATATCTGTTTAGGGCAGAGGCCATACCTCCCAACTGTCCCTAATTTTCAGGGATGTCCCTGATTTTGAAAAAATATAACTCTGTCCCTCTGAATCCCTCCGAAAACTACTGACTTTGGCCAGAAAGGTGGTGAATTATACGTAATGACAATAATAATAATTTACTTCAGAAAAGGTTTATTAGTCCATATGCTCTGGTTCTCTCAAAGTCTCAACTTAATGGCACTAATATTTTAAAGGTGTCCCTCACTTTTTCTCTACTTTTCCCTGAGTCTGTTCAAATATGTACCTGAGTGATTGAGAGGTCTGGCAGAGGCAGAAACACAGAGGCAAAGCAGCCTTTCTGCTGTTACACACTGTGCAAATAGCTGTGGAAGAAGTTCCAGAAGCATACCCTTATGTAGGAATACAACACTGAAATACAAAAGGATGTAGCCATGTACTGGTAGCAACCAACTGTAACAATGCCATTGCTCTAGTGTTGAAAAGAACTGTGTGGTGCACAGACAAAGAATAACAGGCTAATCTCTGGCTACCATGTGGATAGGTCCACAGTTGGGAGTTACACAGACAGACTACTTGCCTTGATAAACTAACATGTACACAGCAACCCTGTAAGTCCAGCAAGATAAAATTCATACAATAATATGTACGCTCTCTGTACGTCTGCACCCCTACCCAAATGTAGAATATACCTCTGTGTGCAGAGTCTACCAAGGATGTAGGTAAGCATACTCACAGCACTGAAATGTGTCCAGTTTTCTTGAGCAGCTTGTGCTGTCAACACTAAAAAAGCACAAACTGTTTAGAACTGAGTAAATGAATATTCACAGTATAGCTGTTCTCAAACAATTCTTGTGCCAAAGGAATACATCTCAATAACTAGCTTTGTAAGGCAGTTAATAGTAAAATTTGAAAAGAAAGTACATCCTCCCATATATCTTGTGTTAGCATTTTGAGGGGTGAATACATTTCTACACTGACAAGTGTGTACTGGAAGCAGCAACATTTAGGTCTGAGTACAAAATGTAAATCACTGGCTACACCCCTGGCTTCTGATATAAGAACTATACCAACCTTCTGTCTTAAACAATGATGTCCACAGCAAACAAGGATGATCTCCATCTTGGAAAGCTGAAAAGGCCACGCCTACCAGAGTTAACAATTTATAGTACTGGGTTACTATGACAGTGATTACTGCAATTGCTACACAGCATGCTGCATGCAATTAGCAAATGGTGGCCACTAATTGGTGCAGAGGCCATCACATGCTCATGTGCAAATAGCTACAAAAGCAGACTGTAATCGCTGCCAACAAACTCAATCACTCTATTGCAGAGACTGACAGAGATAGAGACAGAGAGACAGAGAGAGAGAGAGAGACAGAGAAAAGGAAAAAGAAAAAGAAATAATACCAAATCATACAAAGGAAAGGTATGTGCCACATATGTATTTACTGGCATGTAGTAGATGTTTTGGAAGAGTAGTCTACATAATGTGAACCATTCATATGTGGCAGCAGTACTTATCTATGCACAGATGTCCTGCTTAACTACTGCTATGGACAATACAGTGTGTACCTGTCAGCAGTGGGACATACCTGTGAAATGTGTAGCTCAGCATTAAATGTCAAAAATCTGATCCATGTTATCTGTGTTCTGTACAGTAGTGTGGCCAATGGCTGTTGAGGGGATTAGTGCTGCCATTATATAAACATGGGTGTGACAGAGCAACGCATGCATGATAGTCATATTAAAGTGTAGCTTAGCACTGGCAACTGCTGTAGCAGTCTAGTATGCTTATCTAGCATTTGTAGCTATATATACCCCCTCTAATGTTAGTGTGTGTTCACATGTGACACCTGTTTGTGTTGCAGCAAGGCCCAACAGTTCAGCTGTGAGGTCCAGGGACTTACAACAGTGTGGACCTTGTGTGTGTATGCCACACACATATGGAGAAATATATATGTGTCATATATATTCACATCTGTATATGTGCATAGAGCAGGGGACATATTGCAACTGTTTGTGAAGGGTGGAAATATATATGTTGGTGAAGGTTAGTATGCGCATATTTGTATGTAAGTTTAAGTGTGTGACGAACAAGACAGCATACAGTGCTGGTATATGACATGTGGTGGTTAAACAGTGTGGGCAGTTTGTTCAGTTTGCAATGTTGAAGCCAGTGAGGCCTGCTAAAGCTACCTGGGCTGTGAACACTTTCAATGCATTTATCACAAGACTGTGCAATATTATTACATTACTGTACACCTCATATCCTTTGTATAATTGATATTCCAACTATGAAAGGTGAAATGTATATGTGCCTACATATATATGTATATGTACACCAATGGATGTGTATATGTACATATATATATATATATATATATATATATATATATATATATATATATATATATACAGAGAGAGAGAGAGAGAGAGTCATATATACTCATACACACCTACATCTACTTGTTGCAATAGATTCTCTGTACTGTTGACTGACTGTGGTGGTCAATATGTTTGTGAATACGTCAAAGATATGTATTTGTGGGATAGCTTAGTGGGAAACTGTTTATGTCAGGTATTATGGGTCCTTGATTTGATCCCAGCAAAAGCTGTGTATTCTGTTGCTAGGCAGAAAAAGTGCTATGGCATACAGTGTGATTAAGTCCCTTGGTTTTAACTGGGGTGTGTCATTGGAGGCTAAAGCACTACATCTATGATTATTGATTGGTACTGATGTTGAATCCAAATCCTGTGTGTACTGTAGTACTACTTGAAGCTTTGGGCCTGTACAGCAAAGTATGGTGTATGTCCATATTGCTTGCATCCACTGTTTTGTGTGGTCCCTGTATTCATCACAGATTACATTCCCCAAGATTAATATTTTGTAAGTACTGACACACAGTACTGTATAGTACACATGTAAAGCTTATCTGGGTTGCCATACCTTTGTGTCCTGTAATTATGTCTGATGTGTGTGTGGGTATGTCTGTAACATGTCCTCTGTCATATGTGTGGTAAAACATATAACTGCGTATCTAGCAACATTTATAGTGGACGACACCAGTATACGACCTATATTCCCAACTGTGCACATATTTTGGCCACGGGTTTGCTAACAAGTTGTGTGGTATAATAGTAATACATTTACTGGACCTTACACTCATTGTGATGGATGACATATTTCTTTACACATCAGCTTGATGTATATCTGCTGTGGCTAGGTGGTGCATTGTGTTGCATACAGTGTGCCAGGTACTCTTGTATAGTCTTATATAGTGATTTTATTTTGTTGCTGTGCAGAACATGGTTCATTAAATAGAGTGAGCCAGGCACTTTCAAGCAGTTGTGGGGTGAGCAGTGATAAGTGGTAGTTAAAGTGTTTCACTCTCAGTTAGCTAATAGGTTGCTATATATGGCAGTTCAGTGATATCTGTACTGTATAATGTTGAATGTGCCATATGACTTGCTCAGACATATTTTTTCTTTATGTCTTCCAGGGATTATGGTACATCACAGAAATCCCAACTATAGTAGTGCTGAAAATGAGATCATTACTAGCTGTATGATTCAGCACCACAGTCTAATGTTATCACGAACCAGCCAGAACCAGCAAGAGCGTACTGCAATGTGGCAAGATGTTGTCCAGAGGGTCAATGAGGTAGGCCTGCATAACCGGACATATGAGCAGGTACACCACCACTGCAGTGATCTACTCAGACATGTCCGTCAGCATGCTTCTGATGTTTGGAGACAACAGCTTGCAACAGGAGGTGGTGTTAATATTCATCCCCCCCTCACCAGAGTGTTGGAGCTGCTCCTGAGCCTTGTGGCACCTGCCCAACAACAACAGCAGCAGACATACACCATGATGGAAGTTGGAGCCACCCAGCAACCACACATGGAACATGCAGGTAACATGGCATATCTGTAGACTACTGTTATATGTATTGGTAGATCATGCATATGTGAGATGTGGAGTGTGTAGTTAGAAGATGTGGAGCCTGTTGTTGTGCAGTACTGATCATTTGGAACATAATCTGTAGGCCTGTGAATGTAAACTGTTGTTCTACTGTAAGATTGCAAACACACAGTAGCAATGCCACAGTTATGGCCACTGACAAACTGTCTCATCTCTATGTAGGTCCCTCTGGGGTGACATCAAGGCAGCAGACAGATGCTGGTGAGTATGTTCTACATTTATTATTGTAAATAAAAAGTGCATGCCATAGTTAAGGTGTAGGCCATGTACACATGTAGCACACCTACCCATAATGCATGCTGTGCATGTTTGGTGTAAGACCACACACATCCCACTAATGCGATTAGCTGCCTCAAACACATGCAATACCCAGATCATCTCAAACAAATGTGGCTACACTGTAGTGACCATTGGATAGGCAAAGTTGATACTCAACATGCACATAACATACACAATTATGTCATGCACAGAGCATTTTAACTTGCTACACATAAAGGATTCACAAACCCTCTCTAAAGACACACTCCAGTATCCAAAATCTCATCCACACATTACACATAACATACCTGAGGGGAAGAGGCCTATCATGGGGCATTTAAACACTCTGCAACACACTACACATTCATGTCAGGGAACGCTCCTTACTGGCCTCCATACAAACCCATGTAACAACTGGTTGTGAAATGGTGAATGTAGCCAAGGTAGTACAGTTCTGGTACAGCATGATTAGTGCTGGTTTGGGAAACATTTGTAGCCTTGAGTGACCACATGATGCTTCATGATGATGGCCTATGGTACTATACCCCATCCAGTTATTGTAACCACAGTAATACACATAGCTTTCATTACTATACACCTCAATGTTGTGTGTGTGCAAACATATGCACATCTAAACAATATGCATACCAATCACCATTTGCACAACTGACACATATATGTCTTGTGATGCTATTGAGTGGCTAGGTCATATGACACACATTGGGTATGTGTGATGTTTAAATATGCAGTTGTGTTTTAGCATGCCATGTCATGGATGATACTGGCATGTCCACAATATGATCTACACTCACCATAACTACTGTACATTGGGTATGTAGACGAATGGTATTCCATCAATTATACATGTACCATTGATGATGTTGTGTGAATACTCATCATGCATGTGCTAAAACAGTGTCCACAATTATTTGCTAAAGACACAGAGGCTGTAATCAACATTGGATACCTATCTGACACATATACACATCCAGCCGTGGTATGTAGACCTGTGAGTTATGGTGCACAGTACATTGCAGAGTTCTGAATACTTGCACAGCAATGTTGTGTCCATGTATGAATTGCATTCCAGGGAGAGGCCAATCACCTAATAATAAAACACATGCATCAAAGCCATGTATAGTGTTAGTAACAAGGACTGTCTGCACTTGCACTGCATGCTGTTGAGCAACACATGTCCTGCATGCTGACATGTGTGATATGACTGTTTTGCTTGTGATACTGTTCCCCACCATCACCTGCTATTGTGTATGTTCTGAGATTGCTGGTGTTGTGTGTGTGTGTGTGTTTGCCTGCTTTAGGGAGGAGTGTATTTGTGTGTGTGCATGTGTGCATGTGTGCGTGTGTGCATGTGCATGTAAGCATGTGCACATGTGTGCATGTGTGCATGTGGTCTGACATCATGTTCAGGTCTTAAAGTGTGTTTCCTGTTTTCCTCTCACAGGTGCTGAGGTGGGTCTGGTTCAGTACAGCAGGGAACCTGATGTCACTGAGACAGACAGTGATCATGAGGATAGGTGTGTTGAGGCACAGGCAGGTTTGTCAGGGTCTGTTGTTGGGCCACCAATTGACAGTACACAAGTCTACACCCCATCCATGCACACAATCATACTGCCTGTACATCCATCATCACCATTGCCCTTAGCTGAGGGACAGTGTACGGTTGGCACTGGTCAGAACAGTGTGGTATCTATGGCACAAGTAGCAGGACACAGCAGCCATAGCCAGATGTCTGAAACGGTACCACATAGGCAGATGCCCAGGGGTTCTCTTCAGAGCACTGCTGGTCATCATGCCCCTGGCAGACATGCCACAACTCTTTCAACCACATGCATGTTCCAGGCTGTCATGGAGGCACAGGCATGAATGGAGTGGTACACCAGACAGGGACTAAGGGTACAGAGGGCTCATAACACCTCTGTAAATGACAGTATCCATGTTCTAGCAGGTGCCATACGTAATTACACATAGGTCATTGATAGACGTTGGGGTGAGACATTGGATGTCCTACACAATGTCATGTCCATGTGTCAGGACAGTGCGGGACAGTTGAGATGTTGATGTGGACGTATGCCAGCAACATCAGCAGCTGGAGGTCACTGTGGACATTCAGCAAGTCACAGCCACTCCCGTAGTGCAGTACCAGCCCCAGCAATGTTGGGGGGGCTGCCCATAGACTGTCCTAGAAGACCACGTGCACGTGGCTCTGGCCAGTCCCAGCAGGGACCTGGATCCAGTGGACATATGTGAACCTCTGAGGATAGTACCCAGTCTGGATTAGTACCTGATACTGTCTGTAGCACCCCTGCCAGGCACAGGTTCTGTATCCGTGGCCAGAGACAGTGATCTGTAAAGCCTGCCAGGTACAGTCTGTAGCTGTCCCACAAATCCCTGTATATGGCAGCCACATGGTGGAACTGTGTGCATGCAGACACACACACATAAACCAGAAACCTAGGGCAAACACATACCCGCACACATTACATCAACATTGGTCCATAACAGTACTCATGGCCCTCACACACACACACACACACTCACACACACATGTCGATTGTATGGCTCAGTGTAGGCCTCTAGCAAACCAACAACACACCCTGTGCATATGATGAAACCTGTGCCACCTCCTGTCATCTGTAACACTGATGTAGGAACAGGCTAACATGGTGCTGATGCACAGGGTGACTTTGATAAAGTATAGCAATGGTTGAATGTGTAGCATGTTGTCAGCAGTAAAGTGTAGTGATATCCTTGAAGGTGTAGCTGAGCAGGCATGATGCATTAAAGCTGTAATTAGCAATGTTGTATTGTTTCCACCAGTGTTTATTGCAATTGTGTTTTGTTTGCCCATGTGCCACTTGGCTGATGTGTGTAGTTGTGTCAGCATGTGTTATACAGTGGACAGTAAGTGTGGGGTGTGTGCAGCACAGGTTTGCAGGTGTACATTTGTGAACATGGTGGAGGTGCACTGTCTGCATGTATGTGCATACTGGACACATGGGCAGGGTGACATGCCCTGTATTGGCCAGTGTTAACACTCCATAGTTTCTACTGGTGGCCAGTATGCATTGTACTACACACGTTTTGGAACTTGAGTACACATATGTGTGTATGACACGGGTTGACACTGTGCTGTGGGTGATGCTGTTGTTCCTATCTGTCATTGGTTTGCATTACTAAGGTTAACAGTGTCCCAGCTGCATAATCCTGTATTAATGCACACTGTTCACCTAAAGGGTTGCATGGACTGTGCTATCACAAACACAAGAAATTCTCACTTATACAGTAAAAGTGCATTAGTCTCATGGACCCCTGCCAGAAACTAAATATATAATAGAAGGTGTGATGTTATACCAAAAAAGAGTTACATACCAAGAAGGGATAACCTCTCTGATTAGTATCATTTGGAAAATTCAATCCCTCAATAAACATACAAGGCAAGCTTCAAAATACAAAATGGCAACGATTCCAAAGACAACACTAAAGCTGTCTTTACTATTGTTCATAATCTACAGGGGAAATATCAGATTGGGTCGCAGTTAATGTAAATGTTCACAAAATACACTTATCTGACTGACATTACCTATTCCTTGTCAGACAGTTTGAATGTGGATTTCACCACCCTGCCGCTATACAAGGGCCACATTTCCAGACCTGCAGAATGTAATACCTGATGATTCACAGACACTCTAGTTAAAACATCTCTTTAACAAGGTCCACACCACAGTGGCAATGGTACTAGACAGTATCCCTGGCTGTGTCATACACAAGCTGACAGATGAAGTCACCACTCACCTAAATGCTCTGTCCAGATGGAGCCTCTATAGAGGTTACATAAATGTGGAATGACGTATGGTAATCGTGTTCACAGTCCACAAGGGTTGAGCTACAATGTCTTCTTCTCCTTTCGGATGCTGCCATTAGGGGGTCGCCACAGTACATCATCTGTTTCCATGTCTTCCTCTGCACACCATCCACCTGCATGTCCTCTCTCACCACAGCCATAAACCTCATCTTAGGCATTCCTCTTTTCCTGTTACCTGGTGGCTTCATCCTTAGCATCTATTTCACAATATACTCTGCATCCCTCCTCAGCACATGTACAAACCAACTTAATCCTGCTTATCTGGCATGGTCTACTAACCTTCAAACCTGGCTGGACCCTCTAATATACTTATTCTTAAACCTGTCCACCCTCGTCACACCCAGTGCAAATGTTAACATAAATTGATTAAGGGTAGAACTACAACAGGTCCTGGAAACTCTCAGTCTATAAGCCAGACCAATGCTATCTGGAAGGCTATGGAGCACAGCATTATGGAACTCATTAACAGAGACTTTATGAACCTGCAAACACTGCACCATACCCACTTAGGTTCTCTAAAGTCCAGATCATGGCTCCTACACCTAGTAGACTTCAAGCCAGTCAACAAGGCTATAGGTGAGGGAGGGGAGGTCAACACAGCCAAGCTATAGCTCACCAGCAAATCATACCCATCCGACATACTGGTATTAGACATAACCTCAACAGACTGACCATAAACAATTGTTAGATGATGGCTTGGCAACTGATGCACAGATGTAGGACACACAGTAACATTTGCAGCCTCCATGTACTATTCTATGCCAGTAACAAGTGGTATTCACCTGTACTCAGTCCTGGAACCACTCCTGTTTGGCATATAGCTTTCTTAGGTACAAGCAAACACAGTAGGGATATATCTGCCCACGTTTGATGAAAATGTATACTATGGGCTATACTTTATTCTCCAGATGACACACACATCCTCCAAAAGGGTATCATACAGATAGATACCTGGTGTCAAACTCATGCTGTAAAGCTATAAGCCTAAGAAAGCATAGTTATCCACTTTTAGAAAACAAAGTATCCCCAGAGTACCACATAGGTAGTAGCCCCAAAAATGTGGAACAGGTACTAATGTATACATAGAGCCATGTGTTAAGTCATCTCTCCTTTGATAATCGCATTACCAAAGGGTTTTGGAAATCCCTCTGTGGAGCACATGAGCAATAAAGGGTTTGCATGCAGATCCACAGAGGCTGTTGCACACCTATAATGATTAGTCATCCTTGCCAGACTTTGCTTGCTTTGGAACAGGTTTTAAATATACCTCAAGCATAAACCCTCACTCGCACTCTTCAATAGAAACTGTGATGAGTGGATGTGAAATGGAAGCCATAGCCCAGGGATCACTGCAGTGGTAAGCTTGTCACAAGCATACAGAAGTGACCTAAGGTCTGGAAAGCACCAGCATGCTCTGGCAAAGATAACACATGCGTTCATGGAGAAAGCAGAGTACCCACCTATGAAATACTTGAGGTCACATGTATGTATATGGATTTGCCCCACAGCTACCTTACATGTGTAATGCGCATACAGTTGTCATTGTGATATGTCATACACTATAAAAATCAAAATCCACTCCACATAGACCAACGGTGTCACACCCCTGGAACACAGGCACAAAGTGTGAGACTCAAACTCTTTCTTAACTACATTATGATAATGCAGCAGTATGCATTCACATGATGTGCTATACACATTACTGGGATTTCATCTTTCCACAGGTATATTTGTAGGATGGTGACATCATCGGACTTGACAAAGATGAGTATACCACTTTTAAGGTGTTTGAGTAGTCTCCAAAAAGGATGCTCTTTCCCAAGGAGACACACACACACACACACAGTTGACAAGTACAGAATTCAAGCCCCAACTTAACTACAGCAGTATGCATTTACATGACACACTATACACATTACTGGGGTTTCACCTTTCCACAGGTATATTTGTAGGATGGTGACATCATCAGACTTGACAAAGATGAGTATACCACTTTTAAGATGTTTGAGTAGTCTCCAAAAAAGGCTCCTTTTCCCCAGGGAAACACACATAGTTGGCAAATGCAGGATTCAAACCCCTACCTAACTACATTATGATACCACAGCAGTATGCATTTACATGACGTGCTATACACATGACTGGGATCTCATTTTTCCACAGGTATATTTGTAGGATAGTGACATCATTGGACTTGACAAAGATGAGTATACCACTTTTAAGGTGTTTGAGTAGCCTTCAAAAAGGCTGCTCCTCCCCAGGGAGACACACATACACAGTTGGCAAGTGCAGGATTCAATCCCCTACCTAACTACATTATGATACTATAGCAGTACACATTTACATGACGCACTATACACATTACTGGGATTTCATCTTTCCACAGGTATATTTGTAGGATGGTGACATCATCGGACTTGACAAAGATGAGTATACCACTTTTAAGGTGTTTGAGTAGTCTCCAAAAAGGTTGCTTTTCCACAGAGAGACACACGTACACAGTAGGCAAATACAGGATTCAAACCCCTACCTAATTACATTTTGATACTATAGCAGTACATATTTACACAACACGCTATACACATTACAGGAATTTCACTTTTCCACAGGTATATTTGTAGGATGGTGACATCATCGGACTTGACAAAGATGAGTATACCACTTTTAAGGTGTTTGAGTAGTCTCCAAAAAGGTTGCTCCTCCCCCAGGGAAACACATGCACACAGTTGGCAAGTGCAGGATTCAAACCTCTACCTAACTACATTATGATAATGCAGTAGTATACATTTACACAACACACTATACACATTACTGGGATTTCACTTTTCCACAGGTATATTTGTAGGATGGTGACATCATCGGACTTGACAAAGATGAGTATATCACTTTTAAGGTGTTTGAGTAGTCTCCAAAAAGGTTCCTTCTCCCCAGGGAGACACACACAGTTGGCAAGTTTTGTGTTCTTAATCCAAACTAAGTACCTCTTTACACTTCAGCAAGCAATATGGAGTTACAGGGTGCAATACAGACATTACTTGCTGACAGTTTGCACAAAGGTTTTTTTTCACATTTGCTAACCTCAGCAGGCTTATCATACTAGGTGTATTGTGAGTGTATTGTATGCATAGGCCATGACCATATCATATATGGGTTGATGCACCACATGCTGGCACACACAGGGTCAAACCTTGAGTAGCATCTTACTTTCACCTACATGATACTGCAATATAACAGAAAGATGATAAACTTCAATAATTGGCTGAGCGTCTGGTGTCATTCAAAGGGGATCCAGTCTCTGTCTGCCTGTGATGACATGATAGACAAGCCTTGTTGCTTCACTACAGATGGTCTGCACCTGTTGTCCCTATGCTTCTGAATACTGGCCAAGGCTCGTGCTGTCCCCATATTACCTTTTTTAGGCAAGGCTCAAAGGTTCATAGGTTCATAGGTAGGTACTAGTCTATCGACCCTGGGGCCTATACAAGGCCAGCCAAAAAGGTACCCTGGCCTTTGCCACCCAAGAAATTTATTTTCCTGTGCCACTGTCGTGCAGAGACACAGAAGTGATTCCCAGGGTGAATTTCCTATTTCCCATCCAATAATCAAGATTTTCCTTGAAGAGTGCTAATGAGGAGCTTTGTTTGATATAGATAGGTAGTTTACTCTGGAGTATGCGAAGTCTGTGGGACAGGAATCTATCCCTCCGGCATGTTCTGTTTATTGCGGTGATAAGGTTTAGGTCCCTAGAGCATGTAGGTTCATAGGTAGGTACTAGGCTATCTGCCCAAGGGCATTTATAAGGCTAGCCAGTATGTGTTGGCTTTCACCTCCCTTTTAAATTAGTTTCCTGGGCCTCTGTCTAGCAGGGCCACTGAAGTGATCCCAGGGGTAAATTTACAATTTCCCATCCACTCATCAAGATTCCTTTTGAAGAGAGTCTCCAAGGGGCTCTGCTTAACATCAACTGGGATTCTATTCCAGAGTGAGAAAAGTCTCTGGGACAGGAATCTATCCCTCCAGCATGTCCTGTTTATTGCTTTGCTGAGGTTTAATTCACTGGAGCGCGTGGCTCTAAGAGATTTGTTTTTCTTGAGGTGGAGCATGTCCATTAATTCCGGGTTGGACATGGCCTTATACGTCAGGCATAGATCACATCTGAGCAGGCAGTAAGCAACCAAGTAGAGCTGGAGTTTCTTTAGTCGAGCTGCATAGGGCATCTGTTTGAGGCCCATGATCCTCTTGGTGAAGTACTTCTGTGGTCTTACCAGTTGTTGCATATGCCAATTAAGGTACATATCAAATGGGGCCTAATCAGTGATGAGTATGGGCCTAATCAGTGATGAGTAGAGGGGCACAATGACCTCTCTTGATCTAGTTGTGAACCCTTTTGTGATTAGGTGGGCTACATAGAAGGAATAACTAACCACTTTACCAATGTGATTATAAAAGGAGAGGTTACTATCTACCTGGGTCCCCAGGTCCCTAATTACATTTTCCGTGCCTAGTGGATTACCAACTATGTGGTAATTTGTGGGCACTTTGTTTTTTCCAAAGGGGATGACTATGCATTTTTTGCCATTCAGCTTGAGGCCATGGTTTTGACACCAGGTATCTGTCTCTGTAAGACCTTTCTGGAGGATGTCTGTGTCAGCCAGAGAGTTGATTATGGCCCCCAGTTTACAGTCATCTGGGAACTTGGTCAGCCATAGTCCTCCCATGCTTGCCTGTACCTCAGAGATGTATATACTGAACAGGAGGGGTCCCAGGACCGAGACCTGTGGGATGCCACTTGTGACTGGTTTAGAGTCAGACATGGCACCTGCAACTCTGACCATGTGTGTTCTATCTGTGAGCCAGTTGGGCACCCATCTCGTGACACAGGGGTTAATGTTCAAGCTGGTAAGCTTGTCTATGATGCCAGAGTGGGGAATGGTTTCAAAGGCCTTAGTGAGGTCCAGGTAGGCTGTGTGGACTACCTTCCCTTCATCTATGGCCTTGGTAACTGTTTCAAAGAAGTTAACTAGGTGTAGGAGGCAGGATCTGCCTTTAAAAAGCCAAATTGGGTAGGGTCCAGTATCTGGAGGTTCCCAATGTCTCTGTTTATGAGTTCCATGATAATTCACTCCATAGCTTTGCAGACTAGGCTGGTCAGGCTTATAGGGCGATAGTTCCCAGGTTCTGTTGTGGCACCACCTTTGTGGAGCGGGATGACTGTTGCTGTACACCATTCTTTGGGTACATAGCCTGTGGTAAGGTTGAGTCTGAACAGTGAATGTAGGTGAGGGTTTAGTTCCTTTTAGAGCTTGTGTAAGACGCAGCCTGGGACACCATCCAGTCCCATTGATGCTGTGTTCTTAGCTTTGGAGAGGGCTGTTTTTACCTGCATGTCCATGAAGTCTGGGGCTCTGCATTCTTCTGGGATGGACATGGGCCCTTTTGGGGGTGGGGGTGGGGGGTGAAGTTTGCAATGAACTTGTCCACCAGGATGTTGGCAATGTCAGTTGGTTCAGTGTATTTTTTGCCATTTTGCAGTAGCTGAAAGCATATCTGAGAGTTGCCACCTAAATGTTTGATATAGCTAAAGAAGGCTTTGTGGTTATCTTTAGATTCCTTGACAATTTTTCTTTAGAAACTGGACTTGGATTATTTTATGAGTGATCGTAGTTTCTTGCTAATAATGATCAGTGATGCCTTTCCTTTTTGGAATTTTGCTCTATCATGTGTTAGTTTCCTCCTTCTGTTGTATAGCTTATTTATGGGCATGGACCACCAGATTGGTTTCTTCATTTTGGAGGAGTGAGTCTTGGTTTTAATTGGGATGGCTCAATCCATGCATCCCTGTAGATGCTCATAGAATGCACTTGTAAAGGATTATGCAGATTGGATAGCATTATCCTGTAGCAAGGGGGCTTTGAAACTTTCCACTTCGGTCTTGAGAAGTGTGAAGTTTGCTTTTGAAAAGTTTTTCACAGTGGTTTTGTTGACTGGGGGGGGGGGGGGTCGGGATGTGGATGTCCAGTGTGATTACTTCATGATCTGATATTACCAGTGAGGGGGTTTACCTCTGGTGTGGAACACTGATCCACCATGTTGGTGATGATCAGGTCCAGTATGTTGTCACCTCTAGTGGTGTGGTGACCAGCTGTTCCAGGCCGTATGAGTTTATAAACTCTAGGAAGCATTGGGCAAAGGACTTTGTACTCAAGTAATTCTCCTAGTCAATGTTTGTGTAGTTGAAATCTCATCATATCATGGTGTTTGGTAGGACCTTTATATTTCCCAGTGTTCTCAGGAATACTAAGTGAGGGTCTTGAGACAAGGTATGTGATCTATAGCAGGCTGTGATCTGATAAGCAGCTTTGCTCAATGTTAGTTGCACTTGCATGGTCTCCAAGGCCTCGTGCTGTGCCACTAACCTGGAGGTGTGGGTATCCTTTATGAAAATGGATACACCACCTCCTTTAGTATTTCAATCTGGGTTTTGGGGCCGACGCTCGGAGGGATTGGAATTTCTTTAAGTGGAGCATGTCCAACAGCTCTGTGTTTGACATAGCTTTGTATGTTAGGCAGAGATCACCTCTGAGTAGGCGATATGTGACAGAGTAAAGCTGTAGTGTTTTGAGACGGTCTGTGTATTGCATGTATTTGAGGCTGCTAATCCTCTTTGTGAGGTATTTCTGCAGGCTTTCCAGTTGTTGTAGATGTCGTGAGGTAAATAGCAAAAGGGGCATTGTACTCTATAATGGATCTAATGAGTGATGAGTAGAGGGGAACAATGACCTCTTTTATTCTGCATGAAACACCTTTTGTGATGAGGTGTGCCCCGTAGAAGGATTTCCTGACTACTGTGGTGATGTGATTATCAAAGAAGAGTCTACTGTCCACCTGTGTCCCAAGGTATCTTATCACACTTTTGGTGTTAAGTATACTACTACCTATGTTTTAGTTCATGGGTACAGTGTTTTTATCAAAGTGGATGGCAATTCACTTTTTGGCATTGAGCTTGAGGCCATGGCTTTGACACCAGGCATCTGTCTCAGTGAGGCCCTTTTGTAGGATGTCCACATCGTTAGTAGTCTCAATTATGGCTCCTAGTTTGCAGTCATCTGGGAACTTCATTAGCCAGAGACCTTCCATGTTAACCTGTACTTCAGGGAAGTAGATACCAAACAGGACAGGACTCAGGACTGAACCCTGTGGTACTCCACTTGTCACTGGTCCAAAGTCAGACTTGGAGTCTGCTACTTTCACAGTGTGGGTTGTGTCAGTCAGCCAGTTGGCAACCCATCTTGTGACATAGGAATTTATACCCAGTTTAGTGGGTTTATCCATAATTCCAGAGTGGGGGATGGTGTCAAAAGACGTGGCAAGATCTAGACAGGCTGTGAGAACCACCTTACCCTTGTCTACGGCTTTGGTGACTGCTTCAAAGAAGTCTATCAGGTTTAGGAGACATGATCTGCCTTTTACAAACCCAAAATGGTTGTGGTCCAGAGTTTGGAGATTACCAATGTTTTTGTTTATGAGTTCCATGATGATACGTTCCATGGCCTTGCAGACCAAGCTCATCAGGCTAATAGGGCACTAGTTCCCGGGGTCCGTGGTGGCTCCCCCCTTGTGTAGTGGGATAACTGTCGCTGTGCACCATTCAGCAGGCACAAAGCCTGAGGTGAGGCTATGATTGAACATGGTATGTAGGTATGGTGCCAGTTCTTTCTGTGGTTCGTTTAGAACGCAGCCTGGGATGTAATCTGGTCCCATGGATGCTGTGTTCCTGGCTTTGGAGAGTGGTTTTTACCTGTGCAGCCATGATGACAGCAGCTTTGCATTCTTCCGGTATAGAGATGTGCTCTTTCATGGGTGAGAGGGGGGTAAAGTTAACACTGATCCTATCTGCCAGGCTGTTGGCAATATCAGTTGGGTCTGTATATTTAGTGCCATTGTGCTGTAACTCAGAGCAGATCTGAGTATTGCCATTGAGATTCTTGACATAGCTATAAAATGCTTTGTGGATGTCTTTAGAATCAGTGTTGACTTTGTTTTCATAACTAGCTTTGGAGGATTTTATCAGGGATCGCAGCTTCTTCCTGAGGCTGACCAGGGAGCTCCTCCACTCATGGGATTTTACCCTCTTTTGCAACAGTTTCTTCCTTCTGTTGTGCAGTTTATTTATGGCAGGGGACCACCAGATTGGCTTCCTTTTCTTGGTGGATAGCATCTTGGTTCTGTTTGGGATAGCATGATGCATACACTCTTGTAAGTGCTTATAAAGTGCAATTGTGAAGGATTCAGTAGTCTTAACAGTATTGTCCATCTGCATGGGTGTCCTGAAGTTCAGCACTTCTGTCTTTAGAAGCATGAAGTTGGCTTCTGAGACATTTTTTTAACATGGTTTCCTTAATGGGGGGGGGGGGTCCAGAATGTGGATATGTAGGGTAAATAGCTTATGGTCAGATGGGACCAATGAACCATTGACTTCAGGTGTGGAACACTGGTCACGCAGGACAAACCAAACCCCATAACCAACACAAATAACCACAAAGGAAGCTAAATGCTACTCATTGCCAGAAGTCTCAGCCTCCAGATGCACACACTCGAGGCACATCTCAGTATGGAAAATACTGATATCTGTGCAGTAACAGAAACCTAGCTCAAGGCTCCAGAGAGCACACCAGCACTACCAGGATACTACTTATTCCATGCCTTCCAGCATCAGAACCTGGATCATAGCACTTAGGGTGGGGATGTATCCATATTCATCAAGGATACCTACACCTCTCTCTCTACATCCCCTCTACAGGATATGTACCCATTCAATGTTGCACAGCAATGTTCTTCCCACTCCACAGGGGTGGGGCCACAAAAACCCCTTGGCATTCATGCTCTATGAGCCTGACGAGTCAGCTCTTTAAGGCAATGGAGACAATCATAATGGAAGTCAACAATAAAGTGATTGTGAACCTTCACACAGTTGAGCACACCCAGTTTGGCTTCATCATATGCAGATCACTCCTCCTGAACTGGGTGGATTTCTTTGAGACTGTTACCCAGGCTACAGATGATTGAAATGAACTGAACACAGCCTACCTATACCTCATTACAGCCTTTGACACCATTCCCCAGTCAGGTATCATAGATGAACTCACCAACCTGGGCATGAATCCATACATCACAAGATGGATTGCAAACTGGCTCACAGATAGATTCCACAAACTAAGAGTTGCTGGCTACATGTCAGACTCTACACTGGTAACAACTGGTGGCCCCCAGGGTTCAGTCCTGGGGTCCCTCCTGTTTGGTATAGACTTCTCAAATGTACATGCCAACACAAGAGGGTTGTGGTTGACTAAGTTTGCTGGGAACTGTAAAGTGTTTGCCATAATAGATTCCCCGGATGACACAAATATTCTCCAGAAGGGACTCTATGAGACAGATGTGTGGTGTCAGAATCATGGCCTCAAGCTCAGTGTGGAGGAATGCATAGTGATCCCCTTTGGTGAAAACAAAGTACACACAAACTACCACATAGGTGTTACCCCCTTAAAACTGACAAGGTAATAAGGGATCTGGGGACACAAGTAGATAGTTATCTTTCCTTTGACAACCATGTTGCCAAAGTGATTGGGAAATCCTATGTGGCCCACCTAATCAACAAAGGGTTTGCATCTGGATCTGAAGAGATAGTGGTGGCCCTCTACTCTTAAGTCATCAGACCCATCATTGAGTATAATGCACCATTTTGGATGCACTCAACTACGCATATCCAGTAGCTGTAGAGACCACAGAGGTACCTCACCAAGAGGATTACTGGCCTCAAACAGTTGTGTTATGCAACACAACTGGTAAAACTAAATCTGTTCTTCGTTGCGTACTGCCTACTCAGAGGCACACTCTGCCTGACATACAGAGCCATGTCCAACACATAACTGCTGAGCATGCTCCATCTACAGATAACAAAACTGAGTCACCCTACACACTCCAGAGATATGAACCTCATCACAACAATGAATACAACATGCTGGTGGGATACAGTACCATCCCAGACACTTGCTTTACTGTGGAACAGAGTCCCAATGTACATCAGACAGAGCCCCTCGCTGACACTCTTCAATAGGAACCTTAATGAGTGGATGGGAAACAGACAATTCACGCCAGGCATCACATCAGCAGCCCCACTAGAAAGGGGCTTAGGGTGCTAACTATTAGAACAAGGGCTTGGGAGACTACCCAATGTGGTGGTGAAAGCTGCACAACTTGCCTAGGCTAACATATGCCTTATTGAAGATAGGTTCATAGGTATGTAGTAGACTATGTGACAGGTACATGTCTACAGATAGTAGATATGTACTTCATTGTACCATCATGTTGTACAGCAGGCACATGGACCACATACACTGTAATGCTTACAGATACTGGTGGCTGTTATGTACACTGGGTGAGATGTGCCCCTCATGTCTTTTGTGCCATTGGGATGTGTGCTGGGTGGGACAGTCCTGGATGGTTCCCTGTCATGGTCACCCTCTTACACACATCTCTGCCCATCCATCTTTGGCTTATTATACTGTGCTCCCCCTATATATATATATATATATATATATATATATATATATAGATATAGATATATGTACATAGGTAGGTAATAGGCTATCTGCCTGAAGGCATATATTAGTATGGCCAAAGTGTGCAGCTATCACCACCCATGGAGTTAGTTCCCTACGCCTCTGTGTAGTAGAGCTGATGAAGTGATCCATGGTGTGACAGTTCAGTTTCACATACACTCATCAAGGCTCCTCTGGAAGAGTGTCAGTGAGGGACTCAGCTTAATGTAGGTTGGGAGGGAGCCTTTTCCAAAGAAAGGGAAGTCTGTGAGTTATTAATGTATCCCTCCAACATGTTCTATTTATTGTTGTGATGATGATATCCCTAGAGCATGTAGTACAGTGAGCTTGGGGTTACTTCAGATAGCACATATACATCTGTTCTGCATTGGACATGGACCTGTCTGTTGGGCAGAGATCACCTGAGTAGACAGTATGCAACAGAGTACAGACTGAGTTAAATTCAGTCTTGTTGCATGGGGCAACTGTTTGAGGCAAGTAATGCTCTTGTTGAGGTATGTCAGTGGTCTTTCCAGCTGCTGAAGGTGCCTAGTCAGATTCATCGCAAGGGTGTTGTGGTACTCTATGATGGGTCTGATGACTGATGAGTAGAGGGAACCTCCTTTGACCTACGTGCAAAGACCTTGGCAGTTTGTGGGAACATATAGCATAATTTTCTAACCACTTTGTGAATGTGTTTCTGGAAGTAGTGATGGCTGTCCGCATGTGTCCATAGATCCCTTATTATTGCCTCCATATTTAGGGTGTTGGCACCTATATGGTATTTGTATGACTGTAGCTCGAGGCCATAGGTTTAACACCACATCTGTCTGACTGAGACCCTTTTTAAGGATGCCTCTGTTGTCCCAAACATCGATTATGACAACCTTTTTGCAGTCATCCACAAACCTTGCTAAACATAGCCCTCGTGTTTGACTGTATTTCTGAAAAGTATACACCAGACAGGAGGGGTCCCAGGACTGAGCCATGGGGGACAGCAGTTGTTACCAGCTTGAACAGGAGACCACAATTCTTACCTTGTGGGATCTATCTGTGCCCCAGTTGGCAATCCATCAGATGAGATACGTGTTTATGCACAGGTTGTTGATTTTGTGGATGCGACGTGTGTGGGATGTTGGAAAAGGGCTTTTCAAGGTCTATGTAGGCCATGTGTAGCTCATTTCCTAGATGCATGTCCCGCGTGACTGCCTTGAAAACTGTCTAGCAGTTTAGGGACCATGATCTGCCCTTGACCAAACCAAAATGAGTAGGGTTGGGTGTTTGTAGGCTCTCAATAGCTCTGTTTATGAGTTCCATAAAGATGGACTCCATGGCCTTGCACATCAGGCTTATAAGACAATAGTACCCATGGTCTGTTGTGCACCAACACTCGTGGAGTGTGCCAAACGTTGCTGTAACCCATTCAACAGTTTCATATCCTGTACAGACGGTGAGTCTCAACAGATTGTTCAGGTGCAGGGTCTGTTTTGGAGTTCACATATGACACAGCCAGGGAAACCATGTTATCCCATACATGCCATGTTTTTAGGTTTGGAAAGAGCTGTTTAACCATTGTATATGTGATTTCTGGGTTTTCACAATCTCCAGGTATGATAATGGGCCCTTTTGTCAGTGAGAAGGGGGTAAATATGTATGAACCTGTCAGACAAGATGTTGGCAATGTCAGTCATGTACATGTATTCATTTACAGTTTGCACTGATTCAGAACATATATGAGTTTACATTGATATTTATGACATAGCGAAAGAAAGCTTCATGGTTCTCTATGGATTCTTTGACCATGGCTTGAATAATGTTAGGAGTGCTCACTGTTTCTTGATGATACTGATTGGAGTATTATTGATCTTCTTTGGTTTTTCACTTTCTTTGAACAACTTAAGTACTTGGAGTACATAGTTTGATTATGACAGGTGTCCAATATATTATATGGGTCTGTTTTCATATCAGTGTGTGCACAAGGCAGGATTGGTGAATAGTGACAAGTGTCTGGAGTAAGAACTGTAACTGCCAGATATGTGTGGCCCACTGCTGTACTCAGACATGGCCAAGTGTGTGAGCATGCCCAGTATGACCTTTCAGTATGTTGCTGACTGAAATTTGCTAAATTTGTTTAAGTGTGTGAGCATACCCAGTATGAGCATATATACTATATGTGTGTGAAAATCAAGTTGTTTTTTACTTCAGGGCTCACCTTTGTGCTGTACATCAACAGGAAGCACAGTGTGCCTGCAGGGCTTCCATGAGTCATTCTACATACAGTGGGGACAGCTATTATTTGTACATTTCTACCCGGGGGGGGCACACCTGATTGTTACTGTGGGTGTACATAGGATGAAGGGTTCACCTGACACTTATACACATTTGCTGGGCCTGCACTGCTATGTCAGGTACTCCATTTCAGTCTGTACTGTTGCCTATCGTACTGGCTTGAGGCATACCACTGCACTACAGACCTTAGCTTCCAATTACATGCATATTAGTTTGTGACTTCATAGCCTACCCAACCCACATCACACTGCCTGGCCTGCTGTTATCTGTCTGCATAGGCCTGGGGGGAGGTTACTCATATGCCTCTTCAGAGGGCATGATACAGCATTTGTTTGTGTTTGCGTTTGTCTACATTTGTCCTGCTGGCTGTGACTGTTAGTTATGTGCCCCCCCCCAACTGGTATGTGTGAGTGAGTTAAGTTGTGTCTGTGCCAGTGAAATGCTGTCATGGCTTAGTGGTTCAGTACTGTGACTATAGTGCACAGTATCCTGAGTTCGAGCCCTGTCACTGCTTTTTATTTTCCTGCTGGGCAGACCAGACTGCTTAAGGAGCAGTAAAGCAGGTGTGAGCGTGTTTACCTGACTTTGCTCAACTTTGCCCGACCTTGCCTGACTTTGCCCAATATTGCCCAACATTGCTCAACGTTGGGCTGGTTAGCGCAGTGAGCAGCTACTCGCAATTATATTTAAATATGCTCAATACTGGTAAAATGTGCTTAGCAGTGCTTTATATTGCTTAAAATAGGGCACTCATGCCTCAGGTGGTGCTGCAGGGCTGCCTATGTCGGATGCACATAGTACACTCCCTATACATATTTGAAAACAGGTAGTGTCAAGTTAGGCATCCCTTTTACTGTATGTGCGAGTCAGAGAGAGGTGTCATTTCCAGGGTTCCTACTGAGTCAGTGTATGTGCTATGCATTGCCTCTTTGCCAAGGCCAGGGCATACTGGGCATGCCTCCTTCTGCCTACTGGGGCAGGCTCAGGTTGTTCCTCCTCTGAGTCACGCTGTGCCAGTGCAGGCCTTGGCAATGGTGGGGGGCTGTTTGGCCCTGCCCCATGCTGTTCCTGCTTCAGCTGTTTTCGCAGGATCATATTGTGTAGCATGGCACATACCATGACAATTTGGGTACATGTAGTTGGTGAGTACTGCAAGGCTCCACCAGATGTGTCCAGGCACCAGAACCATGACTTGACCTCCCAAACACATGTTCAATAATGTTTCTTGTTTGTGCGTGTGCCTCATTATGGAGTTCTTGTTCGGGTGTGTGTGCATTTCTGATGGGTGTCATCAGCCACGGCTCCAGTGCATATCCAGCATCCCCCACTAGGTGACCATCAGGGATGTCCCCATTGGCAAATGTCTGGTACAGCTGCATCAGATGCCAGATGTGGGAATCGTGATAGCTTCCAGGGCAGCCAGCATGCACATTCATTATTATGACCTGGGCATCGCACATGACCTGGCAGTTGATGGAGGAGAAGCCCTTGCGGTTGATGTAGACCCTACCCCGCTCACCGGGTGGTGCTTTGATGTGTATGTGCATGCAGTCTATTGCACCCATTACCTCAGGGTATTCTGCTATTTGGTGGAAAAGATGCATATTGCTGGCCAATGCCTCACGGGAATTGGGGAAATATACGTGCTCACCGACATGTGCTGACATGGCATCCAGGAAATGGTGCAGTACCCTGGATGCTGATGCCTGTGAAATCCCCATCATATCACCAGTTGGTCTCTGGAAGGTACCTGTAGCTAGTATTCTTAGGCCAACACATACCTTAGTATCCACTGGGATGGGTTCCCCTCTGTTGGTTCTGTGTGTGAGGTGTGGCCGGCACAGCTCAACAATTTGCTGCAGGAGGTCTCTGTCCACCCTGTAGCGCTCCACTATCTCCAGCTCATGTAGCCCCTGGTAGGTTACCCTGGGTCTGTACACTCTTCTCCTTCTCCTCACTGTGGGTTGCTCAGCAGCATTCACAACATCACCACCCTCAGCACCTTGCACATGTTGGTTTATGATAGCAAGAGCAGCCCCTAACATTTTGTCTGACTTTAACGTTTTTAAGCTTTCCCTCTTTGTATACTGCAGTGTTGCAGAGTTCTTGGGAAAAACATGGAATAATGCTGTTTGCAGAGTTTAAAGTGCTGGGCTAGTCTGCTGCCTGTGTAATTGGCTGATTCTGATATATTTCACCTGGCAACTCTGCTAGTTCTCCTTGGTTAACTTCCTACTACTTCTTTTCCTTCCTTTTCCCTTTCTGTTTCCGCCCAGGGCAGCGCTGCGCAAACAAGCGCAAACACGCGCACACGCTGTGTGCCCATTTGCAAGAAATTTCAGATATTTTCACGGCGTACACCTTTGGTTTCTGGTTTTCAAAAAGGACAACTGTAGACACGCCTCTTGCAATCCTGAGCAACTCAGGGCAAACACAGGACACTGTGCTCCAATAAGCATACAGCCTTTCTGACATACCCCCTCATGATGTCACCTATCTTCTACTCTACTACTCACCTACTCCTACAATTACACTCTTGGGACATGGCTCACATGCTGGGGAAAATTGGGATTCACTATCCTTATCCTCATTTGCATAGGATTGCCTACTAATGCTTGGTTACATCTCTCACACTGAGCTTCCCCCCTTAGCAACCAATACTCAGTGGCCATGTTGTTTTCAGCCTGCCATTCACCTGCATGGCAGGATAAGCTTTTTATTGAAAATGCCTATTTTTGGCTATTTTGAAATTATTTTATTGTTTTTTTTTTAAGCGCCGCACGTTTGCACGGCGCTGCGCTATGCTTAAACATCGGAGATCGGGGGAAAAAATTTAATTTTAATAATTTTAAACATTTAAAAATGCCAATGGCCTTATATTTGGCCATTGGCATGCTTCCTCAACTGGATGCATCCTTTATTTGGAGCTGTCATAGCTCCGTTTAGCAATTTGCAGAATGGTACTCCATTACCAACGGAGTACATTTCTGCAAATAACACTACTCTTCCACGGACAGGTTAGTATTTCCTGGATTGCAAATTTACCTCATTTGCATATCTTTCAGCAGCAAATGAGGTAATTTGCATACCATGATGCTGTCTGTGCAAGAGTAGCTTTAGAAGCTCTCATGCACGCCCCTGCCGGCTGTTGCTGGATCGCTCGGCAGACATATTGGCTGTCTGATGTCTTACTCTACTCTACAACTCAGTGCAAGCTTTCGTAAATCAGGCCCACTATTTATAACAGGGCTTTGCTTTCTGAGCTGCATAAGTAATATAAGCTCCTTCAAGCTATACAATGTGTGCACACAGACACACATGCACAGACATATGTACTCACACACACACACACACACACACACACACACACACACACACACACACACACACACACACACATATATACTCAGAAGGCAATATAAGAATAAGTTTGGATGAAAAACAATGAAAAGTGCCTAAATATGTCTACTCTTCAGAAGAAGAAGCCGACACTGGGCATGATACAAAATTTTAAGTCCCTCAAGGGATAGAATTCAAGAGGGTAAAACTCCTGGTAATATAGAAGAAAGATGGCACCATTTGAAGATAAAGAGGAGATGCCTCAGAAGAAATGCAAGCATTTTCCTCCAAAAAAGGAAAACTGATGGTAGATGCATGGAATTACTTTCTTAGGAAACAGCTGAATCAAAACCACAAAGACCACCACCATAACATTTAATGATGTATGGGATTGACCTAGGCAGTTGTAGCTGGAGAAAGGGAAGCACTGTAATATTATTAAACTAGGATCTGTGACTTATTCTTCAGAAGAGAAGGTAGGCTAGGTGGTTCTCATACATCACCATATGCTGTATTTATTGATACTGTACATCTGTCTGTACCAAGAATGAACACTAACTGCTGACGTGTAATATAGAAACACCCATGATGACAGCATATGAGCAAGTGTTGTATTTCACTGTAGTTCAAAACACTATTTATTTGCATAAACTTCAAAGAGCTACAAGAATACAGTAACACTTTTTAAATATATATAGACAAACACAAATCATTATAATACATCTCAGTAGTATACCCATGGCAGAAAAAAAAGTGTCACAGAGGTACAGTTTTACAACAGTATATAATCAAGAAATACCTTTTTGGATGCAGAAATATTCCAGTTGAATGTGACTGATTTCTTTTTCACAGCTGATTAAACATATTCAGTGAAGTCATTGTTTGTTCTCTAACATACACTATGGTTTATCTCTTTTTTGAAATTAGTTTACTTTGTATAAAATGTTATTTTTTAAATATCTACATGATATTCCCATTTGCGTATGCTTGGATAGACAGAATACTGTTCAGTTTTGTTTTATTACCACAAAAGAGCTTCCATAGTAACTAATTGCTGCGGAGTCAGTGGAATATTTTATGGCATTTTCTCAATACTTTTGCATTTGCACCTACATAGTTATATGTTTTGGATACCTCACTTTTTAAAGTAGGCATGATGTGGTTTATTCTGCATGAATATGCCCATATTAAGTTTACTACTTGTAAGGGTCATTCTAATAGACTTTTCCATACATACCCAGCATTCATTTTCTAGAATAATCATCTTTTTGACTGAATCCGATAAGAAAGAAGTGAAGATCCCCATTCCTGTGGCACAGAGGGATAAAGCTCTAACTGTTACCCAGTCAACCTGTGTTTGATTATCAGGCAGCAGGACAGCAGGATGGCAGGGAGCAGTATATAACTCATCTGTCATGGGAGGAAGGGGGTGGCTTAGCTCATCTCTTGGCTGGCCTGACACCTATCGCTAGTGCTGGCTGGTGCAGCCCATGAAGTCTGGGTCAGAAGGATGTGCTGCTGCTGTGTAGCTGTATACGCTAGGAGGCAGTCATGTGGGGAAACGCATGTGCTCCTCCCCAAAAGCCTAGCAGTGTTAGAATCCCTTGGAAACTGCTGAGGGATGTTAGAACCACCTGAGGCCAGGGAGGGACCCTGCTGTCTCTCTGGATGATGGCGCCATACAGGTTAACAAACTGGCCAGTGACGGATCTTGCCTTGTGAGAAACAAATAGACTACATGGATCATGAGGGGATGATGGTCAAAAAGCAGAGAGGTTAAAAAAAACAAGTTTAAGAATCAAGTTTCCCATGAAAACCCGGATTGTTCAAATAGCAGTGAATGAAATGAGAATGTTGTTAAATACTATAGTTCTCCAAAATGCAATGCAACATCTTATTTTTTTTTTTAATTTGGTGTAGTCAGGGAATTAAAATAAGAGGTTCAGATTCTTAAATTTCTTTTTACATATTGAGTCTCTACCATGATCGTGCTAGACATCATTGTGGTTTCAAACTTCCAAACCATCAAGTGGTTTTGCAGTAAATTTCACAGTATGAGTCCAACATTAATAAATAAATGTATAAAATGATCCGATAAGAAATGTTTAGTTGTATTATTATTTACAGGCTATGCCATTGGCTATAAAACTACAACTAATTTTAAAGAAAAAAAAATAGAAAATTCACAAAATATAAAACATAGGGTGAAAAAACTGTATAAAACATTCAAAACAAAAACAATGCTATTTCTTAAATGACCAGTCTGCCTTACAACTGCAGTAACCATGTACCCGATTGGTTCCTGTATTGTTCATATAAAATAAAATCATTTACAAAATGGAAGGTATACTGTTCTGTTGTATTTTTTGATTGGCTATGCTGAGATTATCATGAAATTATAGCTTGTTGTATTCTGTTTTTTTTCTTTCTGTTCCCAAACTGCATACTAACTGCTGTAAGTTCATCGGAAGAGAAGTCTTTTTCCCAGAATCATTCAATCAGGTATTTGGCTTTCAAAGTTTATAAATGAGATGTGGAAACTGTGAAGAGAAAAAAAAAGTGTTTGACTACTGATTAGCTAATTGTTATAGCTGACATAAAATACACATCAAATTTCAAAGAGAGGGTATTTGGCATATTTCTGCTAACAAAAACTTATAGTACTTTATTGTTTGAAAGGGGGTCTATCTTGCTCACATATTCTGTCAAACAACAGTGACATGGCACAATTTAATTGCATTCACCCTTTTTAACTTTTCATTTCATACTTTCTCTTCATTACTGTACCACAATCACTTTCAAGCACACACATGTATGCATGCACACACACATAAATAGCAAACCTTCTTGATTGTTGGAATGTTGTTTCCCTTTCATTCTTTCCAAAAGACTCATAGACTTATAGTTTACTCAATAGCACTCCAGGACCAGAGAGATGGTGAATGAGCAGTACATTAGCTGTGTGCAGCTAATATCAGTTGCACTATATGATAATATGATTTATATGAGAAGAACAGCACTGTTGCTTGGGTTCTTTTCTGGACTACTCTAACCACTGTAGAGGTATTACAATGAAGACACACAGAAAAGCCATCTAGATGTTCCTTTACCATTTACTAACATGGTAATCACCAAAGAAGAGGGAAGCCCACAGGACACACCATGGGCACTTATCCTTAATGGCATCAGCTATTTAAAGAGATGTCACTATATATAAATAATATAATATAATATAATATAATATAATATAATATAATATAATATAATATAATATACATGTTGCAACCCTCATCATTGTCTTTAATCTTTACATTTTATAAACATAAGATTAATTATACTACGCAATACAATGTGTGTAATTTGTCTGGAAACATTTATATGAAACTACATAATATTGTATTTTTTACACACAGAAGCTGTGGATCAGCCCTTGCTGTTGTAACATGTTTAAAAGTTGACATTTTCTTGGAGTTTTGATTATTCTCTTAAATCTGGTTGTTTTGAGGTCATTTGGTAGTTAAAAGTTATATTTGGTTGAGTTGTCAACAGGCATTCTAAAGTCATAGTCAGGAGACTTCTGACACAAAGATTATGGCATAGTGTGATTGTGACATCCCTCCTCTGGGCCAGTAATCAAGGAGCCTCAATCCTCACCCCTGCCACCAGCCGGGATTGTTCACTTAGAACAAAAATAGATACACACAGTATTTTCAGATGCATCTCTCTGGACCAAGCATAATTTCCCTTAAAAGTACACAGGCAGCATACTCCAGACCTGGGCTATGTTTTCCTCTCCAGGACCTAAATAAGACTGCACCTTTCTCTCTGCAGAAATCAGTGCTGTGTGTCCCCGTTCCAAGTAGCTGACACACAGTCTTTGAGATTTGATTTTCACATGCACACACACCTAGGAAAGGCTGGGACAGATTTACCAGCTATGCCACCTCCTCCCAGAATATAAGGTAGATTCACTGCAATCAGCCAGCTACTCTAAGGCTCTTACCAGGGTACACAATTATTCTTAGTAAAATTAATACTTACACAAATGGTAGTGTTTCCAAGCAGCAAGAATTTCAGGAGCATGAAGCCACAGTGCCATCAAATAAATGCAATTATTCTCAAATGTTAAACTATTTTCTAAAAGACCAACCTCAATGAAAGGTTTAGATATATTTAATAATAAATAATAAAATAGAAAACATTAAATACTGAACATCTGTTTACAATAAACACCAGAGCTTCAATTCACAGGAAATATAAAAAAAATAACACAGATGGAAAGACTCAGATAGATAACACAAAAAACAATACTTTTAACTAGTCTCACAATATTTTCCTGACTGAAGAATTATTATTCCCTGGTTACTTACTAAAGCAAGGCAAGATGAAGTAGAGGAATGTTTTTGTTGTCACTTCCCATAACAGAGTGTGGAGTGACACTATCACATCTCTCACTAATATCTAAATACAGTTTCAATGCTGGCTACAGGAAGACATCACATCTGGTCACCTTATGCTGTGGTTCCCACCCTACCCCCCTCATTGGAATTGAGCCAGGATCTAGCACGTATGTGTCACAATACACACCCAGAACCCTGCTAAGACTTATTCCAGCATCTGGAGACTGTAAAACCATTCCAGTACTTTCATCCTTTCTGTAGAGACAAACCAGCCATTCTCTGGCATGTCAGGGTAGCAATTATTTCACCACTAAGGACAATAAGAACAGGACACTATCCCAGACATTGTGTCTCTGGCTACATTCAAGCATGTGAGATAAAATCTTTATGGCTTATACCAAGTAATTTAATTTGATGCTATTTTTCTTAAAATTAGCTGGGCTGAGCTTAAACCCCTTCCTTTTAGCATGCTCTGTTAACATATATACATTTCATCAGTTACAATACAGTCTGACATACATGTATATTTCTTTTCTGTCCAGCAGGACCCACTGTTGACACATTTTTAACACAATCACCTTTACAAATACATTTTTAACACAAGCATCTGTACTTGATATTCAAATAATATATAATTCTTTAGAAAACTCCAGTTAGCTATGTTGGTATATGTTACACATGCACTGCCCTACTCTCTCTGGGGTAGCTGGCACTACTTCACATTGTCACCTCTCCCCACTTTGAAGACTTAGGCTACTTTCTCAAGTTACCCTGGCAAAACATTGCTTGAGAGGAATGAGCCTGTCTGAGAACACATTAATTCATACCCTGTCTTGACAGCCCATCTGCATTAGCATTGCTGACCCATTCCACTGAAGTGTCAGTCCGAGCCTCAGTGAGGAGATCAGTCACCACACCCCCCTCAGACTCCTACTGCCACTCACTGCAAATACTCAGCACAAGGGCCACTCTATCATGATAAGGCTTCAACAGGTCAACATGGTACATTTTGTGCCCCTGCCTCTTGCCTAGCAGTTCGATCATGTAGTTAACATCACTGACTTTCCTTACCACTCTGAAGAATCCTTCCCAAGCTGCCTGCAGCTTTTTGTGTCTGAAAGGAATGAGCACCATAACCTGCTGTCCCACAGCATACTCTCAGTCTCAAGCATTCTTGTCATATCAGACCTTTTTCTGCTGTTGGGCTCCTGCCAGGTTCTCCTAGGCCAAGCTCATGAGCTCCCTAAGCCTTGTTCTGAGGTCTAGGACATATGCCACAACAGACTCCTTGTGGGATTCACACCTACCCTCCTACTCATTATGAATTAAATCCAAGGGCCCCCTCACCCTATGCCCATACAACAACTCAAATGGTGAAAACCCTGTGGATTCCTAGGGTACCTCTCAGTATGCAAACACCAGATGGGCCACATATTTGTCCCACTGTCTCTTAAACTGGTCCACAAATGTCCTTAGCATGGTCTTTAGTGTAGAGTTTAACCTCTACACAAGACCATTAGTCTGGAGGTGGTAGGGGGTGGTCTTTAGCTGCTTCACTCCACAATGCTCCCACAGACAAGCCAGCAGGTCTGACATGAAATTGGCATCTCTGTCAGTCAGGATTTCCCTCGGGAAACCTACCCTACTGAAAATCTCTAACAAAGCATTTGTCACCTTCTCTGCCTCAATGGAGGACAGAGCCACTGCCTCAGGGTATCTAGTAGCATAATCTACTAGAATATATCTACTAGGATATATTTCTTCCCTGTGGAATTCAGAGGCCCCACAATATCCACAGCTACACTCTGAAATGACTCATCAATCATAGGCAAAGGCATCAAAGAAGCTTTGACTTTGTCTACTGCCTTGCCTACTTTTTGGCACTGCTCACACGTCCTGCAGTACCCTGTTACATCCCTTGCAATCCCAAGCCAATAAAAGTTCTGCATAATACATACCTTGGTACACTTTATGCCCATATGATATGCAAAGGGAATGTCATGGGCTATAGCTAGAAGTGCAACACAGTAGGCTGTAGGCTCTGCCAACTGCTGTACTATCTCACCCTCTAGCCCTTCCTAAGGGGTCCATTCTCTTTACAGTAACCATTTGTTCTTTTTTAATTTCTCCAAGTCTTTTGGGCTTCTAATACCATGATGGGAATGGTCCCCATTCCTGAGTCAAAGTACGATTAAAGTTCATGAAATTAGTATTGTTTCACTCTTTAATGTTAGCCAAAAGTGCTCTCCGCAGCACCCACAATGTGCCCAGTAATGACTCCTTCTGCAATTCATACGGTGTTACATGAATTGGTAACATATCTAAATACAATTGTAAATTCTTTTTTTATAAGACAAGTTGCTCCTACTACTATTGGAACTGTCTGGGTAGCTTTCTTCCACATGGCTCTCGTTTCTGCCTGCAGATCAAGGGATTTTATGACTTTGTGTCTCTTTGTACGCAAGACACTGTAGTCACTAGGTGTGGCGATTTCAATGATCAATACTACTTTTGTCTTCTTTTCTTGGACCACTATATCTGGTTTTCTAGCATCTATCTTTTGGACTGTTGGTATTGGGTGATCCCATGTGATGTAAACTTCATCATTTTCTATGATTCTCTGTGGCTCGTTTCCAGTGTTTTTCAGCCAGTTTGATACCATAATGTTTGCACAATCTCCAGTGTAACAATCTTGCCACATTATTATGCCTTTCAGTATACAGTCCCTCTGCCATTAGAGAGTCACAACCAGCAATAAGGTGTTTGACTGTTTCCAATTTCGTTCCACAAAACCTACATATGTCTGTTTCTGCCACATGTTCAATGGACTTGGTAAACCAGCGTGTACACAGCCCACTATCTTGGGCTATCAATATTAACCTTTCATTTCTTGATGTAAATTTACCTCTCCTTAACCATTCCTGCATTTGTTCTTGATCAACATGAGGCTCTTCCAGAAGTTTTCTATACTTGCAACTATATTTATGTTTTTTCCACATTTCTTGCCTTCTCACCAGGTCCTTCATCTTATATTCTTTCTTTTCTTTTTTAGCACATTCAGTTGCTGCCTGGTTTTTATCCACTTCTGGTTTGATTTCCATTCCTGCTTGACATCGATATGCTTCTGCTAAATTAAGCAGAGATGTCATCTTACATTTATTGTCCTCATATTTCAAATCTTTCACCACATTTGGATTTTGTGAGGGCAGTAGATATGTGTGGAGTGCAGATCTATACATGTAATCAATTTCAAGGCGGCCCATCCCTCCTTCAGAAGGGGGACTATATAATCTTGGTATACACTGATTTTTATAAATCATTTGGTGAGCATCAGGCATCCTTCTTGTTTTAATATCCAATCTGTCCTACACTTTTTGGGGCAAGTCAATCACTCCAAAACTATAAGTTAGGACAGGAAGAGTAAATTGATTTATAGCTTGTATCTTGTTCCTAGGTGTCAATGCTGTTTTCAGGATTAATTTAAGTCTTCCAAAGTACTCCTTACTAAGCTTTATTTGCATTTGTTCATGTTTTATTGCTGATCCTTCATCAATTCCCAAGTATTTATAAGCCCCCTCTTGCTCAAGTTCTTTTATATCACATTCTTGTCCCAAACTGATGTTTTCCTGGTGCTGCAATTTTCCTTTTCTAAAGGTTGCTTTTGCGCATTTATCAAGACCAAATGACATTCCAATATCACCTGAAAAAGTTTTGACAACCTGCAGCTGTGCTTTCAGTTCCTCATTTGATGAACTATACAATTTTAAATCATCAACAAAGAGAAGATGAGAATTCAAGCCATCCTAGCTGCTTTAGATTAAAACAGCGGTGGGTTCTGAAAGGGTTGCCTGTAGCAAATCTGGCTGTTATTGTAGGAGTTTTCCATTTTATTAAGGTTGTTTTTAGAGAGATTAGTATATATGGGTGAGGCATAGAGGAGAGTAGAGACTAGATGGGTGTGAGCAATAGTTATTCTATGCTGCAGAAGAGAGGAGGGGTTTGATCCTGTAGAGAGAGCCTAGTTTTA